>NC_056747.1:1229806232-1229939462 GCF_019279795.1 Protopterus annectens | reverse complement strand
CAGTATCAAACGAGTCACACAGACAGCAAAGTGATCCTAGTGACACGATGTAGTAGCCCTCTACCCCAGCATCCCACACGACCAAGTGACGCATTTAGTGCACAGGTACCTCACCAAGCATAGAAACGTACACCCAGACAGGGCAAACACCCTTATCACCCTACTAATGCTAGTCCTGGAAAACAACATTTTTAGCTTTCAGGACTGCATATATCAACAACTGAAAGGTGTAGCCATGGGGGCCAACATGGCACCTGCATATGCCAACCTGGTACTAAGCAGCTAGGAAGAGGACACACTGTCCAAAATCGAAGGCTTTCAGCATATTGCAATGTACGTACATTACATTGACAATATTTTCTTTTTGTGGGGAGGCAGCCCAGCTGCACTGGACAGGTTCCTACAACAAATAAGCGAAAGCATCAGCTTCCTCAAATTCACAGTTGCTGGGCAGGGCACACAAGTGAATTTCCTTGACATCACACTCAGCCTCGAAGAAAGGGGGCACAAATTCTCCACCCTGTACAGGAAACCTACCCACAGAAAAGTACAGTTTTGTACCTACCATAAATGTAGATGTTAGAGTGTCTTCACTGCTGCAGTCATTACACTTGGGTTATCCTGCCGTCAGGTGGTCCCGCAGTCGGCCAGAGTTCCAAAGCCTTGGTCCGGCGTCGGTTGCTGTCGCTTCTTCCCTGACATCAGCGCGTCAGGGGTATATAAGATGCAGCCGACGCCATTTTCTTCAGTTTTTCTTGCCCCAGATGTCAGGCGCCCCCAAAAAGGTAGGCAATACATATTGCTAATAAAACATACAATAAGGTAAAAACAAAACCTTCAGCAACCAGCAAGTACACCACATAGGTAGTATAGTGTAGAAAGGCATAGATATGACCCAGGTAAGAAAGAGGGGATGGCGGGTGGGTAACCAGGACTGCAGCAGTGAAGCCACTCGAACATCTACATTTATGGTAGGTACAAAACTGTACTATGTTCATCGTGTTTCATTGCTGCAGTCATTACACTTGGGTTGAATCCCAAAGTTAAGTCAGGGTGGCTGGATCTATAGAGGATTTGATGTGGCTATGAGGCCCTGCAGCACTGCAGTGGCAAAGCCAGCTCTAGATCTAGATTAAAGAGGCAAGTGGTAATGCTTGTTAGAGGTGTGCACTGAACTCCAAGTTGCAGCTTCCAAAATGTCTTTGGTACGTACTCCTCTAAAGTAGGCAGTGGAAGTGGCAGTTGCCCTGGTGGAATGTGGTCTAATGTTACTAGGCACAGTTTTCCCATGCTGTGTGTAGCAGAACCGGATACAGTGTCCTATCCACTTTGAAATGGTCTGCTTTGAAATAGCCTTTCCCAGTGATCCTGCAGCATATGATACAAATTGTTCAGTTTTTCTGAAAGTTTTTGTTTTTGTCCAAGTAGAAACGTAACCATCTGTGTATGTCCAAGGAGTGTAGAAGTCTCTCCCCTTTATTCCAGGGATTTGGATAAAAGGTTGGCAAGTGAATAGTTTGGTTAGGAGCCACACTGGATACCACCTTAGGCATAAAAGGGTTTTTCTTAAAGAAACCCTGTCTTGGTGAAAAATGATGAAAGGCTCCACTGCCATTAGTGCCTGTAGTTCTGAGACTCTTCATGCTGAGGTTATTGCCAGAAGCAGAGCAGTTTTCCATGATACATATTTTAATTCTGCTGAATTGGCTGGCTCAAAAAGAGGTAAAGCGAGTTTTTCCAAGACAAAATTGAGGTCGCAAGTAGGTGTTGGTGCTCTCCGGGGCAGTCTTACGTTTTTAGCCCCTCTGAGGTACTGCTTTAGCAATGGATGAGAGAAAATAGGAGGATCGTGTTGTAATGAGCCGAGATGGCAAAGGCATGGATCTTAATGGAGGAGGATAGTCCTTTGTCCAGCATCTCAGGTAAGTATTGTAGTATCTGAGGAATGTTTGGGACAAAAGGGTCAAGGCTTTGAGCCTGGTTCCAGGCACAGAATCTCTTCCACTTTTCTGAATAAGATTTCCTGGTGCTAGGCCTCCTGGCCTCCAAAATGACATCCTTAACTGCTTTAGAGAGAGGTGTTGTCTGTTTGGCTAACGAATCTGCCATGCAAGGTTTTGAGCTGACTGTGCAGAATCTGAGTCAGTAGGTTTGGAATTTGAGGCAAAATTCAAGGTGTGCCTTGAGCTAAGTTCTTTAAGACTGGGTACCAATCTTGGCGTGGCCAGTCTGGAGCAATCAGGATCATCTGTGTTTTTTCTTGTCTGGCTTTTAGGAGTACCTTTGAAAGGAGAGGCAATGGTGGGAAGGCATAAACTTTTAGGCTTTTCCAGCTGAACGAAAGCACATCCACTTTCCATGCTTGTGTGTGATAAGTCCTTGTGCAGAATTTTTGTAGTTGGCAATTCAGTGGGGAGGAAAAAAGATCTATGTCCGGGCACACCCATTTTTGCGTTATGCTGAAGACTTGTGGATTTAATTTCCACTCGTGAGGATCCATGATGTTTCTACTTAAGTGGTCTGTCAAGGTATTTTTCTTTCCTGGCAGGAATTGCACTTGCAGATGAACTTGATAAGTTAGAGCTGTGTTCCACAAGTTCATGGCTTGTCTCCATAGGGGGTAAGAATGAGTGCCCCCTTGCTTGTTTATGTACCACATTACTGTGGTGTTGTCTGTCTTTAATAATAATTGTCCTGGATGCAGAATGTGCTTGAAAGCTGTTGGGGCATTTTGTACAGCCAACATCTCTTTTTGATTGATGTGGAGATTCATAGGTTCATACTAGGCTATCTGCCCAAGGGCATTTATAAGCCTAGCCAGAGTTTTGTGGCTTTCGCCACCCCTTTAGTTTGGAGGATACTATGCCCATTATTTTGCTGTGCCTCTGTCAAGCAGTGACACTGAGATAATCCCTGGGGTATATCTGCGATCTCACATCCATTGGTCAAGATTTCCCTTGAACAAAGCCAGCGAGGTGCTATGCCTCACATGTACCGGGATTTTGTTCCACAGCATAGGGAGTCTCTGGGTGATGAATCTGTCCCTCCAGCACGTCCTATTAATAACCGTGTCAAGGTTTAAGTCTCGCCTTGTAGTTCTGAGGGATCTAGATTTTTTGAGGTGAAGCATGTTCATCAATTCTGGGTTGGACGTGGCCTTGTATGTCAGGCACACGTCACCTCTGAGCAGACGGTAAGCGACTGAGTAGAGCTGAAGTTCCTTCAGTCGGGCAGCATAGGACATATTTTTGAGACCCTTTATCGTTTTGGTGAGGAACTTTTGGGGCCTTTCCAGTTGCTGCAGGTGTCGTGTCAGATACATTCCGAATGGGGCATTGTACTCAATCATTGGCCTGATGAGTGATGAGTACAGGGGGACGATGACTTCCCTTGATCTAGATGTGAATCCCTTCATGATCAGGTGGGCAATGTAGAAGGTCTTCCTAACTACTTTGGCAACGTGAGTATCAAACCTGGGTACCCAGATCTCTGATAACCTCTTCTGTGCTTAGTGGGTTGCCGCCTATATGGTAGCTAGGGGTAACCTTGTTTTTCCCGAAGGGTATGACTATGCATTTTTTGGCGTTTAACTTTAGGCCATGGTTCTGGCACCAGTTTTCCGTTTCTATAAGACCCTTCTGAAGGATTTCTGTGTCAGATGTGTTCTCAACTATGGCGCCCAGTTTGCAGTCATCTGCAAATTTTGTCAGCCATAATCCTCCTGTGTTTGCTTGTACTTCTGAAAAGTAGATGCTGAACAGGAGAGGGCCCAGGACGGAGCCCTGTGGGACACCACTTGTGACAGGCTATGAGTCTGACATGGCGCCAGCAACTCTGACCCTGTGGGTTCTGTCACTTAGCCAATTTGCAACCCATCTTGTGACGTATGGGTTTACATTTAAGCTGATGAGTTTTTCAATGATACCTGAGTGGGGTATTGTGTCGAAAGCCTTTGCCAGGTCGAGGCAGGCTGTATGGACTGCCTTTCCCTCATCAATGGCCTTGGTGACTGTTTCAAAAAAGTCCACCAGGTTTAAAAGGCATGATCTGCCCTTGACAAAGCCAAACTGGGTCGGATCCAAAGTCTGCAAGTCTCCTATGTCTTTATTTATGAGTTCCATTATGATCCTCTCCATAGCTTTGCAGATCAAGATTGTCAAGCTGATGGGATGGTTATTTCCCGGGTCGGTGGAGGCACCTCCTTTGTGAAGTGGGACCACAGTTGCCGTACGCCACTCCTTAGGCATGTATCCTGAGGTGAGGCTAAGATTAAACAGCTGCCCTAACTACGGGTTTAATTCCTCATTGAGTTCGTGGAGCACACATCCGGGGACACCATCTGGTCCCATGGATGCTGTGTTTTTTGCCTTGGAGAGCAGTTCTCACCTGAGCGTTAGAGATGTTTGGGGGGCTATAATTCTCTGGTATAGATATCTCACCTTTTGGGGAGTTTGCACTGAACCTGTCAGCCAGTATGTTGGCAATGTCTGTAGGTTCAGTAATTTTTACATCATTTTGAACTAATTCTGAGCATATCTGGGAGTTTCCTCCCAGGTTTCTAACATAGCTAAAGAAGGCCTTATGATTTTCCTTTGAGTCCTTAGCGACTTTTCTCTCAAAATTTGCCTTGGATGATTTTATGAGAGATCTTAGTTTTTTACTTATAATGATCAAGGGTGTTTCCCTTTTAAGGATTTTGCTCTATCTTGTAGTAGCTTCCTCCTTTTGTTGTAGAGCTTGTTTATGGCTGGGGTCCACCAAACTGGACGCATGCCTTTGGTACAAAGAGTCTTTGTTTTGTTTGGGATTGCCTGATCCATGCAGTCCTGTAGGTGCTGGTAGAAGGCATTTGTAAGTGATTCAGCGGCTTGAGTAATGGTTTCCGCAGTCTCGGAGGCCTTAAAGAGACCACACTAGCCTTTAGAAGTGTGAAGTCGGCTTTTGAGAAGTTCTTCACTGTGGTCTTTTTTATCTCAGGTGGGGGCGGGATGTGGACTTCCAGTGAGATTAGTTTATGGTCTGATCTCACCAGTGAAGGGTATACTTCCGGTGTTGAACATTGTGACCCCATGTTCGTGATTATGAGATCTAGTACGTTATCTCCTCTTGTGGGGATGGTGACTAGTTGTTCCATGGAATCTGAGTTTATGAACTCTAGGAACCTTTGGGCTCGAGTGTTGGGGCTTGAGTAGTGATCCCAGTCTATATTCGGGTAGTTGAAATCACCTAGTATGATGGTGTTTGGAGATAGCTTTCCTGAAAACACTGGAGGGGATAAATGTATGTGAGGTTCCTGAAATTGTATTTGGTCTGTGGTCCACTTGCCCTGAATACATTTTCCTGCCATGTGTGCTCCCCAGGTGTAATCCGAAGCATCTGTTAAAGTCTGCCTGGCTGTGGGTAGAGTGAAAGGCTGACCCTTGTTGAGGTGACATGCCTGTGCCCACCATCGAAACTCCTGCGGTAGGCAGGGAATTAGTGGTATTACTGTTTCCAAGCTGTGAGTGTCGAGTCCAAACACTTTTTAGGTACCATTGTAATTTCTTCATATGCAGTCTGGCATATGGAATTAGTATGCAGGATGCCATGAATCCCAAGGCCTGCAGAATTTTTCTTGCAGGGAGTTGGGACTTTGTTGCCATCAATTGAAAATACTGAGTCAGTTGTCCTTGTTTATCTGGCGTGAGATAAGCCATCTGGGTCGTTGTATTTAAGCTGGCACCCAGGAATATTATCTCTTGTGAGGGCACTAGTTTTGACTTCTTTTCATTTACTGTGTACCCTAGGCAAATTAGCAACCTTTATACAAACGCCAGATGCTTTAGAAGAATGTCCTTGCTCTCTGCTTGAATCAGGCAGTTGTCCAGGTATGGATATATTTGTATTCCTTTTTGTCTGCAAAATGCAATTACTGGTGCCAGGCACTTTGTGAAGACCCTGGGCGCAGTAGATAAGCCAAAGGGCAGTGCAGAGAATTGGTAGTGAATTGAACCAGCTATGAATCTGAGGTATCTTCTGCAATTTTGTCTGATAGGGACATGCAGGTATGCCTCTGAGGTCCAACGTAACAAGCCAAGCCTTCTTGCCCAACATGGGAAGTAGCTGCTGTAGTGTCAACATTTTGAATTTCAGAACATCCAGGTAAGTATTTAAGAGTAGAAAGTTCTAATATGAGTCTCCAGGCTTTGTCCTTTCTGGGGACCAGGAAAAGTCTTGAGTAAAATCCTTGTCCCTGCTGTGGCATTTTTTGAATAGCTCTCATGTCCATGAGGGCTGTAATTTGCTTTTGTGCCTCTGCCCATTGATTTTGTGGCGGGTCTGGCATTCCTTTTAGCTTTGGTAAAGTGTGAAAGTGGAACCTGTAACCTTGAGACAATATTCACAACCCATTTGTCTTGGGTGATTGCTTGCCAATTTTGAGAAAAAAGTGCTAGTTTTCCCCCTAAGGGAGTGGCCAAAAGCGAAGAGCTTGGTATTGGAAGGGGGAAGTAATTGGAACTGCTTCCTGTAGGGTTGTGACTTATCTTCACCTTATTTTGGGGTTGAAGCACCCCACTGTCGTGGTCTGTAAGAGCCTTGGGGCTGAGATATGCCTCTTAGGCATCTGTATCTGCCTCTTTGTGGCCTGTCTGACACTGGAAAGGACCAATTATTTGTAGGCCAATTTCTGCTAAATCGAGGTGGCTGTACCTGTAAGAAATCCTTCACTGTTTGCATATATTTTGCCTTATCTTCCATTTTCTTTAATACCTCCTCTGCCTTAACACCAAATAAAATATCTTGCTGTAAAGGAGCATCCAATCATTTTGCCTTTACATGATCTGGTAAACTTTGTTCTTTTAACCAAGCATGCCTTTGAATCACAAATCCTGTAACTGCTGCTCTACAAGAAGCCTCTAATGAATCAAAACCACATTGCAAAGTATGTTTTCCCACTTCTTCAGCTGCATGCAATAAATCCTGCATTTCCTTATAGTCAGGATGTTCTGCACTTGTACTAATTTTCTGTTTTGACTGAGACATTACAAATTGTTGGTATTTAAGCATGTGAAACTGGCAATTTAAAGCCCTCACTGCTGAAGTTGCAGAAGTGTAAACTTTCTTCCCCCATATGTCTAATGCTCTAGAATCCCTGTCAGAGGGAACTGGATTTTTAGCCGTGGAAGCCTTTACCCCTTTGGGACCCTGGGAAATAGTTTCTGGGTCAGCAACAGGGTTTTTATAAAGAAATTTGTGAGAGTCGGGGACTCTGTAGTACCTGTCTGGCTTGACTGGAGCAGGGGGTAAAGAATCAGGATTTAAACTGGATTCAGAGAAAACATCATCCATAGTATCCAACACTGGCGGAATAGCAAGGGGCCTGTGCTGAGGCAATAAAAGAAAGTCTCCGAGCCTTTTCTTGGATTCTGAGTAATCCTGGCCCTCCCAATGGAAATGTTCCCTCATGGTATGTAAAGTTTCCCCAAAAGAATAATCCTCAGGAGGTGAGTCTGAAGGAATTGAATCTTCAGCGTCAGAGTCCTCATAGGGAGGTAAAGAGTATCCCTGGTTTGAAGAGGAATCAGAAAATATAAAAACCTGATCAGAAGAATCATTGTCTGTATCCTGCCTAGGCCTTTTATCAGGAGGGGGATGGGAACCCCTGATCAGAGTAATTAAGTCTTCGGCCATTTTGAGCACCTGTTTTTTAGGCATGGAGGCCTGTCCAAGTGAATGCTGTACTTGCTTCTTTGTCTTTAATGGAGTTTTAGACTTGGCTGTAGTTTTAATGGTAAGTTGAGAAGGTCTGAAAACACCCTCAGAAGCCTGCTGCCAGCTCCGGACCCATCTGAAGGGTTAGTTTCCGTAGGCACAACACCTTGAGTATCCAGAGGCCCAGGCACCTCCACGTGGGAGTCAGTAGTGGCCTGTTGCTCTGAGGTAGCGGTTGTCAGGGGCTGCGAAAGCGCCTCACTGAGAACCGGCGACTGGCCTAGAAGAGGCTTTGTCAGTTTTGGACCTCAGATGCCTGTCCTTATCCTTGTCTCTGCGGTTTTTGTGTATTCCGGTCGGTTGTTCCGACGGCATGGTATAATTAAATCTTCGGCCAAAGTAATGGCAAGCAACATAAAACAGACGTTTAATAGTGCGTTTGTTAAATCTAGCACAAAACCGACAACTAGTGACATCGTGATCTGGGCCTAGGCATGGAATACAGTAAGAATGAAAATCCTCGTGAGGTATTTGCTTCCCACAAGAAATACAATTATTAACTTTTACTGACATCGGTCTGAGGCAAGAAAAAGTTTCCCCAAAGGGTACTTAGCTTTATTGAAGACTTTGGTTCTGAAAATCGAATTCGAAATCTCAGGAGTCGGCCAACCGGCACCTGCGAACTGCTTTTGCTTCGGGCACCGCGCGGCAAGTACGACTGAAGAAAATGGTGTCGGCTGCATCTTATATACCCCTGACGCACGGACGTCAGGTAAGAAGCGACAACAACCGATGCCGGACCAAGACTTTGGAACTCTGGCCGAAAGCGGGACTGCCTGACGGCAGGATAACCCAAGTGTAATGACTGCAGCAGTGAAACACGATGATCAACTATTTAGACTACACGAGTCTACACCTGTCCTTCATGAAAAGAAATATCATTAAAGGACAGTATGTCAGACTCAGGAGAATTGTCAGCGGAGACGCAGAATTTTCCACGGAATGCAACATACTCCGTGAATTCTTACTAGAGAAGAAATACCCAGCCACACTGATTGACAAAATTGTTAAAGAGGTCACTGAGCACAGGCACAGCAGGCACAAAAGTACAGTTTTGTACCTACCATAAATGTAGATGTTCGAGGATCCACATTGCTGCAGTCCTAACTATTGGGTAGTCCGCTGTCCAGTCGGCCCGAATACCAAAGTATATGGCTGGCGTGTCGGGATTAGACTGACGTCAGTACGTCAGGGTACTAATGCGCATGACCGACGTCATATCCTCAGTCTTTTCTTGCCCCAGATGTCAGAAAACCCTAAAAAGACAAGGCCAAAACCAAAACACACCAAACATACCTGCACCAAAAATATATACAAAATATACAAAGGTACCAGAATATAATCTCACCTACACAACCACCCCTAAACACAGAGGGGAAGGAGGGAGATATTGGACTGCAGCAATGTGGATCCTCGAACATCTACATTTATGGTAGGTACAAAACTGTACTATGTTCTTCATTCGACATTGCTGCAGTCCTAACTATTGGGTAGAATCCCAAAGCAGAGGTAAGGGAGGCTGGCAAATCATAAGGAAGCAGGAGCTGATAACATGCCTTGCAAAATAGCTGTGGCATATCCAGCCCTAGACTTAGAGTAGAGAGGAAGGTGGTAATGCTTAGAGAAAGTATGCACTGAACTCCAAGTAGCAAAATATCCTTAGTTGCCACCCCCCTTAGAAATGCTGTTGAAGTGGCAGTAGCCCTAGTGGAATGAGGCCTAATCCCAGCTGGAATCTCTTTGCCATGATGGGAATAACAAAAGGCAATGCAAAACCCAATCCACCTAGAAATAGTTTGTTTTGACACAGGCTTGCCCTGCGAACTCAAAGCAAAAGAAACAAACAACTGCTGAGACTGTCTAAAATCCTTAGTCCTGCTTTAATAACGCAATTGCCTGTGTACATCTAAAGTGTGCAAAATCTTTTCCCCTTTATTTTGGGGATCTGCATAGAAAGTAGGCAAATGAATAGTTTGGTTTAAAGCCACACTAGAAACCACCTTAGGCATAAAGGAAGGATTAGTACGTAATGATACCCTATCCTTATGAAAATCAAAAAAGGCTCAGCCGCCATAAGAGCCGGTAACTCAGAATGCCTTCTTGCAGAAGTAATGGCCAACAAAAACGCAGTCTTCCATGACAAGTATTTCAGGTCAGCAGTAGCTGCAGGCTCAAAGGTTGTACAGTAAGTTTCTCCAACACAAAATTGAGATCCCAAGCAGGAGTAGGAGCTCTACGGGGGTCTTATATTCTTTGCCCCTCTAAGAAATTGCTTGAACAAAGGATGTGAAAACAATGGTGGGTCACAATCATAGTGAGCTGAAATTGCTGCAGCATGAATCTTAATGGAAGAGAAAGACAAACCTTTGTCCAATAACTCAGTAAGATATTGAAGAGCCACACTCAAATTAGGCTCGAAATCTCCAAATTCTTTGCTGCAGTCCAAAATAAAAATCTCTTCCATTTTTCATGCACACTTTCCTTGTACTAGGTCTTCTGGCTTCCATAATCACATTTAAAACTTGTTGAGGAAGTTGAGACCTGCTGTCTTTCAAAACAGAATATGCCAGGCTGTTAGATGAAGAGTTTGAAGCTTGACATTGAGCAGATGACCGTCCCTCTGAGACAATAGGTGTGGAATCAAGTGTAAAGGCCATGGAGGCTTCCTTACCAGACTCCTCAGTAATGGGTACCAGTGCTGCCGAGGCCAATTTGGAGCTATTAAAATCATCCTTGGCTTGTCTTGTCTGACCTTTAGAAGCACCTTTGGGAGAAGAGGCAGAGGTGGAAAAGCATACACATGAAGATTTTTCCAACTGAAAGAAAGAGCATCCACTTTCCAAGCTGTGTGATGAAATCCCTTCGTGCAAAACTTTGGCAGCTGGTGGTTTAGTGGAGAAGCGAACAGATCTATGTCTGGAGTTCCCCATGACACTGTCAATTTTGAAATACATGAAGATCCAGTTTCCACCCGTGGGGATCCATGATTTGTCTGCTTAACACATCTGCTAAGGAGTTCTGTGCTCCCGGCAGAAACCTTGCCTGAAGAGTTAGTTGCAAGCTGAGCGCAGTCTCCCATAAAATCATTGCTTGCCTGCACAATGGGTAAGAATGTGTTCCCCTTGTTTGTTGATGTACCACATGACAGTTGTGTTGTCTGTTAGAATCAACACCTGTCCTGGAAGAAGTAACTCCTTGAAAGCCATTAATGCAAACTGGACTGCTAACATCTCTTTCATGTTGATATGTAGATGCTGTAGTCTGGCAGGCCACTTGTCTTGTATCCACTTTCCATCTAGATGAGCTCCCAAGCAATGTCTGAGGCATCTGTCGTTAGAATCTGACTTGCCTCTGGCCGGGTCACAGAGAGTCCCTTGTTTAGGTGACATTCCTGAGCCCACCACAAAAATTCCTTTTGAATGCAAGGTATTATTTGAATGACAGTGTCCAAATCCTGGCAGTGCTGTGTCCATAGATTTTGAGATACCATTGTAGCTTCCTCATATGCAGTTTGGCATTGGGAAGCACCAGAATACAAGATGCCATGAACCCTAAGGCTTGAAGGACTGTCCTTGCAGTCAGCCCGGACTGAAGAGATAATTGATGGAAGTAACTGGAAAGATTCTTTTGTTTGTCCGGGGTTAAAAGGCCATCTGGGCTGCTGTATTCAGTCTCACACCCAGAAAGCACATGTCTTGAGAGGGTACTAGACTGGACTTTATTTCGTTCACAGAATACCCTAGGCATCTTAGCACTGCTATGACATATTCCAAATGCTGTAGAAGGTCTTCCTTTTCTTGAGCCAGAATCAGGCAGTCGTCCAAGTAAGGATAGATTTGAATTCCTTTTAGCCTGAAGTAAGCTATCACTGGAGCCAAAACCTTTGTGAATACTCTGGGCGCAGTAGATAAGCCAAAGGGCAATGCAGAGAACTGATAATGAGAATTTCCAGCTCGACAACGCAGATACTTTCTGCAACTTAGTCTTATAGGCACATGAAGGTAAGCTTCCTTGAGATCTAAAGTTACCATCCAGTGATCTTTGCCCAGCAGAGGTAAAAGCTGTTGTAACGTCAACATTTTGAACTTTGGAATGTCCAGATAAGTGTTGAGGATAGATAAATCCAAAATTGGTCTCCACGTGTTCCCCTTCTTTGGTACTAGGAACAGGCGAGAATAAAATCCTAGGCCTTTCTGGCACAGGAACTGACTGAATGGCTCCTATTTGGAGCAACAGAGAAATTTGCTTACTGTTCTTTGTAGAGGAGGAATGTCTGGCATGCCTTTGAAAGGAGGCAAGGTATGGAAATAAAACCTGTAACCGTGGTGAATGATATCCAGAACCCATTTGTCTTGGGTAATTAAATCCCAATTTTCTTTGAAAAGAGACAGCCTTCCTCCTAGAGGTGCCGCCAGGCGAGAATGTACTGGCAGCTGAAAAGGCAGGTCATTGGGTCTGCTTACGAAAGGACTGACCCCTGCCCTCACCAGAAGTCTGAGCAGGTGAACTCCTGTCCTAGGCCTAAGAACCTTGAGCTCTGCCCCTACCACGCCTAGACCTACCCCTAGACTGGGAATCATAAGCAGGATAAGTCCACCCTTAGTAGGCCAATTTCTACTAAACTTGGAGGCTGCACCTGCAAAAATCCTTAACAGTTTGCATAGACTTAGCCTTGTCCTCCATTTTCTTTAAAACTGCTTCCACAGGCGAACCAAACAACACATCAGACTGTAAAGGAGCATCCAAAATCCTTGTCTTAACATGCTCAGCTAAGTTCTGATCTCTCAACCAGGCGTGCCTCTAAGAACAGAACCAGTGGCAGCCACCCTCGAGGAGGCCTGCACAGCATCAAAACCACACTGCAAAGAATGCTTTCCCACTTGTTCAGAAACATGAACTAAATCCTGCAGCTCTTTACACTCAATACCTTCAGCCAGAGCATCCACCTTAGACTTCAATTGTGAAAGGAGATAATTCTGATACTTTAACATATGAAACTGACAATTCAACGCCCTCATGGCTAAAGTGGAAGAAGTGTACACTTTCTTTCCCCATCTATCCAAAGCCCTTGCCTCTCTATCAGGAGGAACAGGATTTTTAACCACAGAAGCCTTCACACCTTTAGGCCCCTGAGAGACAGTTTCTGGGTCCGCCCTAGGACTCTTAAAGATACTTATGGGCTTCAGGCACCCTATAGTACCTATCCGGTTTAACTGGGGCAGGAGGCAAAGAATCAGGATTTAGTGAAGCCTCTACAAAAACATCTTCTACAACATTCAGAACAGGAGGTATAGCTAAAGGCCTATGCTGGGGTAAAAACAAGAATTCTCTAAGCCTTTTCCTGGAATCAGAGAAATCTTGACCTTCCCATTTAAAATGCTCCCTCATGGAATGCAGGGTCTCTGAAAAAGAAAAATCCTCAGGAGGCGGCTGAAGGAGTAGAATCATCCACATCAGAATCAGAATAAGGAGGATACTCCTGCAAGTCCTCAGCAGAAGACTCAGAAGCCTCGAACATTGCTCAAAACTCTCAAACTCAGGTTCCACCCTAGGCCTCTTATCAGGAGGGGGCATAGAACCTCTAATCATAGTAATCAAATCCTCTGCCATTTTTAGCATATGCTTTTAGGCAAAGACCCTGAAACACTTGGAGAAACCCCCACAGAAGCTAAAGTAGGCCTGCCTCTTAAAGAAGCCTTGGCAACAGAAGGCGAGGCCCTAACCACCTTAGGAAGAGAGGAAGAACAGCCACCTGAGAAGCCCCTTCAGCCTGGCCTACTTCCTGAGAGGACACATCCTGCAACAATAAAGTTTCTCCCTGAGACTCCAAAGAAACTCCTGGCAGTACCTCCGGCTCCACTGAGCCTCTAAAGAACCGACGTCCGACTGTCGGTTCTTCCCCTAGGCTTCGCTGCTTTGTCCTTGCGCTTTTGGCTGAAGCGCCGGAGCATCCGACGGCATTTTATAATTACAACGCTTCCCAAACACTAACCTGGCACAGTCTAACCTTCTCTTAATAGTGCGTTTGTTAAATCTAGCACAAGAGCGCATCCAACAACGCCGTGCTCAGGCCCTAAACAAGGTATACACAAAGTATGGTAATCCCTATGAGGTATCTGTTTCCCACAAGAAATACAGTTATTCACTTTTTCTGACATCCGTAAAATACTGAGGCAAGAAAAACAAAATATAACTTTGATTCGGTCTGAAACTCTGACTTCAGAAACTTTCAGAACGCCAACCTGCACTCGCAAAATTGCTTCTGCATCGGACCATGCGGCAAAAAAGACTGAGGATATGACGTCGGTCATGCGCATTAGTACCCTGACGTACTGACGTCAGTCTAATGCGCCGTGACCGACGTCAGCCATATACTTTGGTATTCGGGCCGACTGGACAGCGGACTACCCAATAGTTAGGACTGCAGCAATGTGGAATGAAGAACATCCCATCCTCAGGTATGGGTTCAACAAACCGGAGACCAAACCGAAAGTCTACTCCCCAGGTTCCCCTTACCCATCTCTAATGATGCGCTGGACATCAAAAAAACACTTACCAATAACTGGAGCATACTGTGCACCAACCAAGAGCTCAACAAAGTGCTAGGGACACAACCAGAGTTCACCTACAAAAGAACAAACTCACTCAAATCGCTCTTTGAATGCCCTCTCCAGCAACAAGCCACAGAAACCATGGCCCCCCTTGGCATGCATCCCTGCTGACAATGCATTTGCTGCCAACACATCCTTTCCAGCAACAATGTCACAATCGGAAGCAGTAAAATACCCATCAGAGTCAAAGATAGGTACAACTGCAACACCACGGTGTACCTCAGTAAATGCACTCACTGTGAAGCATTCTACATAGGAATGACTTCACGAAAACTGAGTGATAGGATCATGGAGCACTACCAAGCCATCAGAAGAAATGATCCCACAAATGCCAGAGCCAAACATGCCACCAGCTGCAAACTCCCTATGCAGTTCACCTTCTTAGTATTAGAGAAAGTGGTAAATTTTAGTGGGGAAACCAGCACACCGCTCGAAGTAAAGGAACTTAAATGGCAAATAGAGCTCAGTGCTGACACCCCACCTGGCCTTAACGGCAATCTGAATAAATGCCTTTTAAAATGGATCAGATACCCAGACACATCATCAAGTATCATGTAGTCACACCTACAATATTGTATTACATGCTACCCATCCTTATTTAAGCAACGTATGAAAGTTCCTCCGTAGATTTCTGAAGTTGTTCGATTAATGCAAAAATAAAAAGCGAACGAAAGCACTCAGATATGCTTTTGGCTCAAGAGCATGGATTTTCCACATTGATCGCCTAGGTATCCATTTGTACGTATTTAGTCTAAGTTTCACCTGGAAATAGCACCCATATCTTTTATATAGATTATATATAGATAGATAGATATATATATATATATATATATATATACACACATACACACAGTCATATAAATTTATTTTTATATATAAATATATATTCATTACAAAAAGTACATTTTTTCGCTCAAAAAAGCCAATTTCCAAATCAGGAGTATGACCATATAATAATAATATGCTCTTACGTACTCTCACCTTTTCCAGCTCTGCAAGTGATCGATTTTTGCTAGCCTGTGCCACACATTTCAGTGCATCTGTCTGAAGAAAAGTAAAAATAATCAAAAACAAAGTTTTAAATAAAAAAAAAAAATTATGCTCAACTACTGGAGACCAGCTGTGGAATGCAATAATTAAACAGCTTTAACATTCAATTAAATACCACTCAGCAATTCCAAAGTATTATATTTCAATATACAACTCGTGCACAAATTTCATTTTGTAGGCAAGATGCATCAAAACATTCAAAAATCATTAGATCAACCAACTCTTAAGAGATCTCCATTCTGCAACATCAATAAACTGAATTTTAATTATAAGTTCAAAGTGCTAAAAGGCTGTGTGTGTATCCACATGAATGTCCACAAGAACCTTTTGAGTTGAAGCTGCTGCAATGTCTAGTAAAGATGAGCTGGAAACACAAGTTAGTGCCAGATGGACATATTTGAGAGTTGTGCACTAAAGGAGTGCAAAGTGAGGGCAGGGCACATGAAACCACCTCAAAGTACAACTGCCTCAGGGAGCACACTGCTAGAATTTGCTTGTAGTAGGAACAAATGGACAGCATTGGTAATTGGCAGGTTTTAAGGACAGAAAAACTGAATAATTAAAGTATATAAAAGGTCAGAAAAAATAAAAATATGTAATTATTTCAGACATCTATGTTACTTATAAACAGTAGTAAGAAAAGCTTCATAAGGACTTTAAAATACCATTAAATCCAAGTACTGTCTTTCAGTATTTTTTTTTTTACAGCTAATACTGTTTTAATTAAAAGCCTTTAAAAGAAAATAGTGCTGCCTCATATTGCAGGAAATAAATGTGAACCAAGTATCAGCTGATTAGCAAGGGGACCCTTTACTTCAAATAATACTGGAATTTCCTTTCCTGTTACACACACTACCTCATCCTTACATGAAGCACACAAAGAACAGTTTTGTACCAACCATAAATGTAGATGTTAGAGTGTCTTCACTGCTGCAGTCATTACACTTGGGTTATCCTGCCGTCAGGCAGTTCGCAGTCGGCCAGAGTTCCAAAGTCTTGGTCTGGCACCGGTTGCTGTTGCTTCTTCCCTGACATCAGTGCGTCAGGGGTATATAAGATGCAGCCAACGCCATTTTCTTCAGTTTTTCTTGCCCCAGATGTCAGGTGCCCCCAAAAAGTTAGGCAATACATATTGCTAATAAAACCAACAATAAGGTAAAAACAAAACCTTCAGCAACCAGCAAGTACACCACATAGGTAGTATAGTGTAGAAAGGCATAGATATGACCCAGGTAAGAAAGAGGGGATGGCGGGTGGGTAACCACGACTGCAGCAGTGAAGACACTTTAACATCTACATTTATGGTAGGTACAAAACTGTACTATGTTCGTTAAAGACAGACACCGCAGTAATGCGAGTATCCAAGAGGCCTAGGCACCTCCATGTGGGAGTCAGTAGTGGCCTGTGGCTCTGAGGTAGCGGGTGTCAGGGGCTGCAAAAGCGCCTCACTGAGAACCGATGCCAGACCAAGTCATTACACTTGGGTTGAATCCCAACCTGAGTCAGGGTGGCTGGTTCTATAGAGGATTTGGTATGGCTATGAGGCCCTGCAGCACTGCAGTGGCAAAGCCAGCTCTGGATCTAGAATAAAGAGGTAGTGGTAATGATTGGTAAAGGTGTGCGCTGAACTCCAAGTTGCAGCTTCCAAAATGTCTTTGGTAGGTACTCCTCTAAGGTAGACAGCAGAAGTGGCAGTTGCCCTTGTGGAATGAGGTCTAATGTTACTAGGTACAGGTTTACCATGCTGTGTGTAGCAGAACCGGATACAGTGTCCTATCCACTTTGAAATGGTCTGCTTTGAAACAGCCTTTCCCTGTGATCCTGCAGCATACGATACAAACAATTATTCAGTTTTTCTGGAATTTTTTTGTCCAAGTAGAAACATAATTGTCTGTATGTCCAAGGAGTGTAGAAGTCTCTCCCCTTTATTCTGGGGATTTGGATAAAAGGTTGGCAAGTGAATAATTTGGTTAAGAGCAACACTGGATACCACCTTAGGCATAAAAAAAGGGTTTCTTCTTAAGGAAACACTGTCTTGGTGAAAAATGATGAAAGGCTCCACTGCCACTAGTGCCTGCAGTTCTGAGGCTCTTTGTGCTGATGTTACTGCCAGAGGCAGAGCAGTTTTCCAGGATACATATTTTAATTCTGCTGAATTGGCTGGCTCAAAAGGAGGTAAAGGGAGTTTTTCCAAGATAAAATTGAGGTCCCAAGTAGGTGTTGGTGCTCTCCGGGGCGGTCTTATGTTTTTAGCCCCTCTGAGGTACTGCTTTAACAATGGATGAGAGAAAATAGGAGGATCTGTGTTGTAATGAGCCGAGATGGCAGAAGCGTGGATCTTAATGGATGAGAAGGATAGTCCTGTGTCTAGCATCTCAGTTAAGTATTGTAGTATCTGAGGAATGTTTGGGACAAGAGGGTCAAGGCTTTGAGCCTGGTTCCAGGCACATAATCTCTTCCACATTTCTGAATAGGATTTCCTGGTGCTAGGCCTCCTGGCCTCCAAAATGACATCCATAACAGCTTTAGAGAGAGGTGTTGTCTGTTTGGCTAATGAATCTGGCATGCAGACAGGTTTAAGG
Source organism: Protopterus annectens (assembly GCF_019279795.1). Classification (NCBI taxonomy): domain Eukaryota; kingdom Metazoa; phylum Chordata; order Ceratodontiformes; family Protopteridae; genus Protopterus; species Protopterus annectens. The sequence continues at coordinate 1,229,921,467 of NC_056747.1, read as the reverse complement.
TTTTGAGCTGACTGTGCAGAATCTGATTGTTTTGTTGAGTCAGCAGGTGTGGAATTTGAGGCAAAATCCAAGGTGGGCCTTGAGCTAAATTCTTTAAGATTTGGTATTAATGTTGGCGTGGCCTGTCTGGAGCAACCAGGATCATCTGTGGGTTTTTTTTGTCTGGCTTTTAGGAGTAAATTTGAAAGGAGAGGCAGTGGTGGGAAGGCATAAACTTTTAGGCTTTCCCAGCTGAAAGAAAGAGCATTCATTTCCATGCTTGTGTGAGATGAGTCCTTGTGCAGAATTTTTGTAGTTGGCAATTCAGTGGGGAGGCAAAAAGGTCTATGTCCGGGCACCACCATTTTTGCGTTATCATGCTGAAGACTTGTGGATTTAATTTCCACTCGTGAGGATCCATGTTTCTGCTCAAGTCTGCCAAAGTATTTTTCTTTCCTGGCAGGAACTGTGCTTGCAGATGAACTTTATAAGTTAAGAGCGGTGTTCCACAAGGTCATGGCTTGTCTGCATAGGGAGTAAGAATGAGTGCCCCCTTGCTCGTTTATGTACCACATTACTGTGGTGTTGTCTGTCTTTAATAATAATTGTCCTGGATGCAGAAGGTCCTTGAAAACTGTTAGGGAATTTTGTACAGCCAACATCTCTTTTTGATTGATGTGGAGATGCATTTGGTCTGTGGTCCACTTGCCCTGAATACATTTTCCTGCCATGTGTGCTCCCCAGGCGTAATCTGAAGCATCTCTTGTTAACGTCTGCCTGGCTGTGGGTAGAGCGAAAGGCTGACCCTTGTTGAGGTGACATGCCTGTGTCCACCATCGAATCTCCTCCTGTAGGCAGGGAATTAGAGGTATTACTGTTTCCAAGCTGTGAGAGTGTTGAGTCGAAACACTTTTTAGGTACCATTGTAATTTCCTCATATGCAGTCTGGCATATGGAATTAGTAGTATGCACGATGCCATGAATCCCAAGGCCTGCAGAATTTTTCTTGCAGGGAGTTGGGACTTTGTTGCCATCAATTGAAAATACTGAGTCAGTTTGTGTTTGTTTGTCTGGCATGAGATAAGCCATCTGGGCCGTTGTATTTAAGCTGGCACCCAGGAATATTATCTCTTGTGAGGGCACTAGTTTTGACTTCTTTTCGTTTACTGTGTACCCTAGGCAAATTAGCAACCTTTATACAAACGCCAGATGCTTTAGAAGAATGCCCTTGCTCTCTGCTTGAATCAGGCAGTCGTCCAGGTATGGATATATTTGAATTCCTTTTTGTCTGCAAAATGCAATTACTGGTGCCAGGCACTTTGTGAAGACCCTGGGCGCAGTAGATAAGCCAAAGGGCAGTGCAGAGAATTGGTACTGCATCGAACTAGCTATGAATCTGAGGTATCTTCTGCAATTTTGTCTGATAGGGACATGCAGGTATGCCTCTGAAGTCCAAAGTAACAAGCCAAGCCTTCTTGCCCAACATGGGAAGTAGCTGCTGTAGTGTCAACATTTTGAATTTCGGAACATCCAGGTAAGTATTCAGAGTAGAAAGGTCTAATAAGAGTCTCCAGGCTTTGTCCTTTCTGGGGACCAGGAAAAGTCTTCAGCAAAATCCTTGCCCTTGTTCCTGCTGTGGCACGTTTTGAATAGCTCATGTCCATGAGGGCTGTAATTTGCTTTTGTGCCTCTGCCCATTGATTTTGTGGCAGGTCTGGCATTCCTTTTAGCCTTGGTAAAGTGTGACAGTGGAACCTGTAACCTTGAGACACAATATTCAGTACCTATTTGTCTTGGGTGATTGCTTGCCAATTTTGAGAAAAAAGTGCTAGTTTTCCCCCCTAAGGGAGCTGCCAAAAGGGAAGAGCTTGGTATCGGAAGGGGGGAGTCATTGGGACTGTTTCCTGTAAGGTTGTGTCTTGTCTTCACCTCCTTTTGGGGTTGAAGCACCACAATGTTGTGGTCTGTAACAGCCTTGGGGCTGAGATCTGCCTCTTGGGCATCTGTATCTGCCTCTTTGTGGTCTGACACTGGAAAGGACCAATTCTTTGTAGGCCAATTTCTGCTAAATCGAGTTGGCTGTACCTGTAAGAAATCCTTCACTGTTTGCATAGATTTTGCCTTATCTTCCATTTTCTTTAATACCTCCTCTGCCTTAACAACAAATAAAATATCTTGCTGTAAAGGAGCATCCAATAATTTTGCCTTAACATAATCTGGTAAACTTTGTTCTTTTAACCAAGCATGCTTTCGAATCACAGATCCTGTAACTGCTGCTCTACAAGAAGCCTTTAATAAATCAAAACCACATTGCAAAGTATGTTTTCCCACTTGTTCAGCTGCATGGAAGAAATCCTGCATTTCCTTATAGTCAGGATGTTCTGCGCTTGAACTCATTTTCTGTTTTAACTGAGACATTAGAAATTGTTGGTATTTAAGCATGTGAAACTGGTAATTTAAAGCCCTCACTGCTAAAGTTGCAGAAGTGTAAACTTTCTTCCCCCATCTGTCTAATGCTCTGGAATCCCTGTCAGAGGGAACTGGATTTTTAGCCGTGGAAGCCATTACCCCTTTGGGACGCTGGGAAATGGTTTCTGGGTCAGCAACAGAGTTTTTATAAAGAAATCTGTGAGAGTCAGGGACTCTGTAGTACCTGTCTGGCTTGAATGGAGCAGGGGGTAAAGAATCAGGATTTAAACTGGATTCAGAGAACACATCTACAATATCCAACACTGGCGGAATAGCAAGGGGCCTGTGCTGAGGCAATAAAAGAAAGTCTGAGCCTTTTCTTGGATTCTGAGTAATCCTGGCCCTCCCAATAGAAATGCTCCCTCATGGTATGCAAAGTTTCCCCAAAAGAATAATCCTCAGGAGGAGAGGCTAAAGGGATTGATTCTTCAGCATCAGGGTCCTCATAGGGGGGTAAAGAGTATCCCTGGTCTGAAGAGGAATCAGAATATATGGAAACCTAGTCAGAGGAATCATAGTCTGCATCCTGCCTAGGCCTTTTATCAGGAGGGGGATGGGAACCCCTGATCAGAGTAATTAAGTCTTCGGCCATTTTGAGCATCTGTTTTTAGACATGGAGGCCTGTCCAGGTGAATGCTGTACTTGCTTCTTTGTCTTTAATGGAGTTTTAGACTTGGCTGTAGTTTGAATGGTAAGTTGTGATGGTCTGAAAATACCCTCAGAAGCCGATGCCTGCTCAGCAGCTCCAGACCCATCTGAAGGGTTAGTCTCCGTAGGCCCAACACTTGAGTATCCAGAGGCCTAGGCACCTCCACGTGGGAGTCGGTAGCGGCCTGTGGCTCTGAGGTAGTGGGTGTCAGGGGCTGCGAAAGCGCCTCACTGAGAACCGGCGACTGGCCTAGAAGAGGCTTCATCGTCAGTTTTGGACCTCAGATGCCTGTCCTTATCCTTGTCTCTGCGTTTTTTTGTGCATTCCAGTTGTCGGTTGTACCGACGGCATGGTATAATTAAATCTTCGGCCAAAGTAATGGCGAGCAAAATCAAACCAACGTTTAATAGTGCGTTTGTTAAACCTAGCACAAAACTGACAACTAGTGATGTCGTGATCTGGGCCTAGGCATGGAATACAGTAAGAATGAAAATCCTTGAGGTATTTGCTTCCCACAAGAAATACAATTATTAACTTTTACCGACATCGGTCTGAGGCAAGAAAAAGTTTCCCCAATGGGGTACTTAGCTTTATTGAAGACTTCGGTTCTGAAAATCGAGTTTGATATCTCAGGAGTCGGCCGACCGGCACCTGCGAGCTGCTTTTGCTTCGGGCACCGCGCGCAAGAAAGACTGAAGAAAATGGCGTCAGCTGCATCTTTTATACCCCTGACGCACTGACGTCAGGGAAGAAGCGACAACAACCGACGCTGGACCAAGACTTTGGAACTCAGGCCGACTGCGGAACCACCTGATGGCAGGTAACCCAAGTGTAATGACTGCAGCAGTGAAACACGATGAACATCCTCCTAATAACGCATGCCATAAAGGACTGAGGCCTTCAGGCATTAAGGAGCTAGGCAAATGTAACTGTTCCAAGCTACTCCATAATTCTCTTATAAAAAGACCATCCTCTCCACATCTTAGTCATGCCACATGAAAGCAGAAAAAATTACAGCAAGCATGCATTCAACTTCATCATTACATTAACTGCATAACCTTCATATCAGGTATGAGGAGGTCCACCATCACCAGCAGGATAAAGTCTCAATTTTCTGACTGAACGAGGAAGACCCTTCATAGAAATAAATTATAGTTATGTACTTACCATAACTTGGCATCAGTGTTATCAGTAGTCACCATTCATCATGTTAGGGTCTAGGATCAGATATCGGATCCTAGATGGCATACTCAGGCAAGCTCAAGCTCCTCCCCTCCCATGATGCTCTGCTGCCCTCTAATTCCTCAGACCGAGTTAACATAATGAAAGAAGACAGACCAGAACAATCACCACCAATGGAGGTCCATCAACATCCTGCCAATCTCTCAGGAAGGGGGCCAGAGGGTGGAAATGAATGGTGACTATAGATAACACAGATGCCAAGTTATGGTAAGTACATAACTATAAATATGATGTTATCTTAGTCACCATTCCTCACGTTAGGGTCAGAGTCCACAGCTACCTTAATCCTGGGAGGCCTCAAGGAAGGACATGCCGAAGAACCGTGGAGCCAAAGGAAGCCCTTCCTCTAGAAATCAAATCCAACTTATAGTGGTATATAAAATTGTGAGGTGAGGACCACATAGCTGCTGCACAAATATAATCTAGGGACTGGCTAGCTGCAAAAGCAGCTGATGTAGACACCACCCTGCTGGAATGAGCCTTTAACTGGAGCATTGCGAAATCCAACGAGAAATAGTAACTTTTGATACTCCCCTGCCCTTTCTGTAAACCAAAAGGGCTACAAACAACTTGTCTCAATGCCTAAATTCCTTAGTTCTATGCAGATGGAAACTAAGCTGGCAAACATCCAAGGTGTGCAGAATGTATTCCCCTTTATTGGCATAATTAGGGAAAAAGACTGGAAGATGAATACATTGATATTAGCCTCTGAAGCTACCTTGGGCATAAAAGATTAGAAAAGGAAGAAAGGATTATGTTTCAGGGCTACTCTGTCCTTACGGAAAATTAAGTAAGGGGGCTTACTGGTGAGAGCTTGCAGCTCAGAGACCCTCTTCGCTGAAGTTAATGCCACTAAAAAGCCCGTCTTCCAAGAAAGAAATATGAGGGGGGGGGGGTTAACATAAAGAAATTCCTGCATTTGTGGTTGAGGGGAGATGCAAACAGATCGCAGCTCAGATGGCCTCACTAACAGAAAATCTGCTGCGCCACCACTGGACTCAGAGACTACTTGCGAAGGGTCAGAACAGCCCTGCTCAATTTGTCCACCAAAAGGGATGCTCCAGGAATGTGCGCTGCAAAAAGAAAGCGCCTCGTGGACATCGCCCATTCCCAAACCCTCATGGTCTTGTGACAAAGCAGATAAGAATGTTTGTCCCCTTGCTTATATACCAAACAACCGCCATGTTGTCCAAAAGTACTGCAATCATTCCTCAAGGGAGGCAATCCTGAAAGGCTTGCAACAATAAGAGGACTACTCTAATTTCCAGAACTTTGATGTGCAGTTTGGTGTCTGAGGGGGACAATGTCAATTGGACAGTCTTTCCCTGGAAATGCCCCCCCCCCCACCAGAGAGAAGTATTCGTGGTGACCGTGGCCTTGGGAACAGGGGGAGAGAAGGACCTTCTCGCTAAGCGGTCCGGAGAGCGAATACACCACGAAAGAACAGTCTGACATATGGGCGTGAGACGAATGGTGAATGATAGGGGGTGATGCAGCGCTGACCAGTGAACTGCTAAGGTCCACTGTAGCACTCATGTAATACCTTGCCATTGGAATGAAATAAAAGGAATTTGCCATGAACCCTAGGGCTCTGAGGACATGTGAAGCCGGAGGGGAGAGTTTTCTCCAGCAGAACCTGAATGTGAGAACTTAACAGAGTTACATGGTGAAGAGGAAGAGCTGCAATCTCTATGGTGGTATTCAACAGAGTGCCTATAAACTCCAGATGTTGAGATGGATCTAACGAGGCCTTGGCTGGGTTCATCATAATTCCCAGCTGATGGAACAGGGAGAGCAGGAAATCTATGTTGTCCAATAGTCGATGCTTTGTGGGGGCCTTGAGGAGCTAATCATCTAGATAGGGAAATAACTTGATTCCCTGCAGTCGAAGATGAGCTGCCACCAATGTCATGCATTTGGTGAACACTTGAGGAACTGAGGTGGGACCAAAGGGCAGGGGCCTGAACTGAAAGTTATTGGCTCCTGAGTAAAAGTGGAGAAATCACCTGGACCGGTCGATCTTTGTTGTAGCACACATCCTGGAGATCTACTGAGCACATCCAGTCACTGCCGTGCAAAAGATGCACAACTGACTGCATAGTGACCATCTGGAACTTTGACTTCAGTACAAACAGGCCTAGATGGCAGAGTTCCAGAATAGGGCGCAGGTCCCCTGTTCTCTTTGGAAATAAAAAGCGGGAATGAGTTTCGGATCCTCTCTGTCCTGTGGGGACCTCTTGGATGGTTCTTTTTCAAAGAAGGTTCGCAACCTCGGGCTAACTCTTTCTGTCCGGGTGGCATTTCTGAAGAGTTCTGATCTTTGGGAGATTCTCTAGAAAAGGAAAGCGATAGCACCTGGAAATAATGGTGATCACCTATTGATCATTGGTGATATCTGCTCAAGCTAAAGGGTGCAAGGACAACAGACCCCCGACTGCCTCCAAGGAAGGATAGCTGGGCAACGTTTCAGGAATGTTGAAAAGATTTCGCAGAGAAGGGTTCTCTGGAACCTTGATTCTGAGGGCCTCCCCTGCCTCTTTGGTGATGCCTGCCAAAGAACCTCTCCCCATCCCCTGGAAGAGGAATAGTCTTGATCACAGAAAGGAAGTTGCGCCACACAGAACCAAATTTTCTTACTCCCTTTCTGGTTCTTAGAAAAGGACCTTTGAGATGTAGAAAATTTAATCCAGACGGACATCTTCCCCTCCTGTTCACTGTGGGTCAACTTCCCTTTTATGCTGGGCCCAAAGAGTGGACCCATCAAAGGGGGCATTAATAAACATCTTGAATGAATCCGTGAACCAGTTAAGGTGCAGCCAAGCATGCCGCCTAACGGCAATGCCTGAACCAGCCACCCATGAGGAACCTTCCCACTGCGTTGGAAATCAGCCTCATGGATGAATTAACTATGGAATGAAGGGTGGACAGTTTGGGAGAAACAGTCTTGAATTCCTCGTCACACATGGAGCCTGTGAGAAAACTGACAGCTGCTTAATCAAGTCCCTCTGGAGACAGGTGAAATGGGTAAGATAGTTTAAGGCTCGCAGGCTAAAGGAAGCCGAAGCGAATAACTGCTCTCCGAATCTGTCCAGAGCTCTCGATTCGCGATTGGGAGGATGGACAGAAGAACTCTGCTACATCAACTCCATCTTGGTGGCTGCGGCCACAACAGCATCAACTGAGACTACCTTCGACCAAAACGTTTTATCTGCTGGGGGGCTACGGAAAGTACAGTTGTGTACACTTACCATAAATGTAGATGTTCCAAGTGTATTCACTGTTGAAGTGAATCACATTTGGGTTATCTGTTTGCAGTGGCCCTCAGTCGGCCTTATTATCAAAGTCTTCGGTCCTGCGTCAGTTGTTGTCTCATCTTCCATGAGGTCAGGTAGTCAGGAGTATTAAGCATGCAGCCGCCATTACAACAGTTTTTCTTCACCCAGATGTCAGGTGCCCCCATAATAGGAAGCAATTAAATACAAGGTTACACCTCCCACAAAAAAGCATACACACCAAAAAGCTTTAAGCATAGTAAACAAGAATAGAGGTGTAGTCAATAGAAGTCAGGGGGCTGGAGGGAGGGTAACTAGGACTGCAACAGTGAATACACACGAACATCTACATTTATGGGAAGCGTACACAACTGTACTATGTTCTTCGTGTTTCACTGTTGCGGTCATCACATTTGGGTAGATTCCCAAAGCCAAGGATGGGAAGAGGAAATTAGATAGCATTAGGTTCAGCTATAAAGGCCCTGCAAAGCAGCAGTTGGCAAAACCAGCTCTGGATTTAGAAAAAACTGGCAAGTGGTAATGCTTGTTAAAGGTATGTACAGAACTCCAGGTAGCAGCTTCTAGGATGTCCCTGGTAGGGACACCTCGAAAGGCTGTAGAGGTAGATGCAGCCCTGGTTGAATGTGGTCTAATCCCCTGTGGGGTAAGTTTTCCATGGTGCTTACAGCAGAAATTAATGCAGTGGCCTATCCACTTAGAAATGGTTTGATTTGAAATGGCCTTCCCCTCTGCCCCTGCAGCAAATGCAACCAGCAGCTGTTCAGATTTCCTGAGAGGTTTAGTCCTGTCCAAGTAAAATCTAAGTTGTCTGTGCAAGTCCAATGAGTGCAGCATTCGTTCCCCCTTGTTCTGTGGATTAGAAAAGAAGGTATGCAAATGAATGGACTGATTAAGGGTCACACTGGATACCACCCTGGGAATGGAGGGACTGGTCCTGAGGGACACCCTGAAAGGCTCCACTGCCATGAGGGCCTGTAATTCAAACACTCTTCTTGCTGAAGTGACGGCTAGAAGGAAGGCTGTTTTCCAAGAAAGGAATTTCAACTCTGCATTTGCAGCTGGCTCAAAGGGAGGTAGAGAGTTTTTCCAATACAAAGTTGAGGTCCCAGGCTGGAGTAGGGGCTCTCCTGGGTGGTCTTAAGTTTTTGGCCCCTCTGAGGAACTGCTTCAACAGTGGATGAGAGAAGGGTGGTTCTGTATTGTAATGAGCTGAAATGGCAGAGGCATGAATTTTGATGGAGGAAAAGGAAAGGCCCTTGTGAAGCATCTCAGTTAAGTATTGAAGAATCTGAGGTAAACTGGGCGCTGCTGTGCCCATCCCCTTAGTTTGGCTCCAGGAACAGAATCTTTTTCATTTTTTAGCATATGATTTTCCTAGTACTAAGCCTCCTTGCCTCCAGAATGACATCCATCACTTGTTTACTGAGGGCTGATAATAGAGAGATCAGGTAATTAGACAAGCTGCTAGGTTCAAGGTTTGAAGTTGTGGGTGCAGAATCTGGCCCACCTGCTGGGACAGCAGGGTAGGGGTCTGAGGCAGGTGCCATGGTGTCAGCAGTGACACACTGCGCAATAGGGGGTACCAGTGTTGGCATGGCCAGTCTGGTGCAATCAGTATTGTCCTTCATTTGTCCTGTTTGATCTTTAGTAGTACCTTGGAAAGGAGAGGCAGAGGGGGAAAGGCATAAACGGATAGATTTTCCCGGTGAAGGACAGGGCATCCACTTTCCAAGCATGTTCGTGGGAGTCCTTGTGCAGAATTTGTCCAATTGGTAATTTTAGGAGGAGGCAAACAGGTCGATCTTTGGGCTCCCCCATTTGTTTCCCCAACATGTTGAATATCTTTGGTTCCAGTTTCCACTCGTGTGGGTCCATGAGATTTCTGCTTAGGTCATCTGCCAGTGTGTATTTAGCTTTCCTGGCAGGAATTGAGCCTGTAGGTGCACTTGGTAGCTCAAGGCTGTGCTCCACAGAGCCATGGCTAGTCTGCAGAGAGGGTATGAGTGGGTTCCTCTCTGCTTGCTTATGTACCACATAACAGTGGTGTCCGTCTTTACCAATAATTGTCCTGGAAGAATGTGGTCCTTGAAGGCTGACAGAGCATTCTGTACAGCTAACATTTCTTTTTGATTGATATGCAGGTGCATTTGACTTGGGTTAGATTTGCCCTGAATGCACTTCCCTGTCAAATGAGCCTTACATGCATAGTCTGATGCGTCTGTTGTTAGGGTTTGGGTGGCAGGGGGTAGAGTGAATGGCAGTCCCTTGTTTTGGTGGCAGGCCTCTGCCCACCAAAGGAACTATCTGTAGACAAGGTATGATAGGAATCATTGATTCTAGATCCTGAGAATGTTGACACCATAGTCTTTTTAGATACCACTGTAGTTTCCTCATATGCAGTCTTGCATATGGAATTAGTAGAACGCAGGAGGCCATGAACCCCAGGCCTTGCAGTATTTTCCTTGCAGATAGCTGGGTCTTTGTGGCCAGTAGTTTGAAGTAGGCTGTCAAATTAACTTGATTCGCTGGCATGAGGTAGGCCATCTGGGAAGTTGTATTCAAGCTTGCTCCCAGGAATACAATTTGCTGGCAGGGCACAAGATGGGATTTCTTTTTGTTTATGGTGCACCCCAGAGAAGTTAACATCTTTACAAATGCCAGATGATTCAATAGTATGTCCTGGCTTTCTTGAATTAGAAAATCGTCCAGGTATGGGTATACTTGAATATTTCTTTGCCTGCAAAAGGCATTGACTGGAGCTAGGCACTTCGTGCATACCCTGGGCGCAGTAGATAAGTCAAAGGGCAGTGCAGAGAACTGATAGTGCATGTAGCCTGTTTTGAAGCGTAGGTATCTTCTGCAAGATTCCCTTACTGGGATGTGCAGGTAGGCTTCTTTTAAATCCAGTGTTGCCAACCAGGCATCTTTGCCTAGCATAGGAAGCAGCTGATAAAGAGTTAGCATCTTGAATTTTGGGATTATCAAAAATGTGTTTAGGATGGACAGGTCCAGGATAGGACAACAGGAATCGTCTTTTCTGGGTATCAGAAAGTCTTGAGTAGAATCCCTGTCCCCATTCTTCTTCTGGGACAGGTGGAATAGTCCTGATGCTTCAAAGAAAGAGAACTTGCTTTTGAGCCTCTGCCCACTGATTTGGGGGTAGATTTGGCCAACCGTTTGGGGTTGGTAAGGAGTGGAAGATCTGTATCCTTGGGAAACTATATTTAAAACCCATTTGTCCTGGGTAATGAGTTCCCAATTTTTTGCCTGCAGGGCAATCTTGCCCCCTACAGGAACAGTCCTGGGTAATGAGTTCCCAATTTTTTGCCTGCAGGGCAATCTTGCCCCCCTACAGGAACAGTCAGTTGAGCAGGGCTTGGAAGGTTTAAAGTTAAGTCATTAAGACAGTTTACCATGTCTTACTACATCCTGCTTTGGAAGTGGGAGCCCCCCACTGCTTAGTCCTGCGAGTCCCTTGGAACTGCAGCCTGGGTGTTCTGCTGGTTCTGGGTTTGGACTGAGAAGGCCTGAAAGAGGCAGGAAAGGACCATTTCTTAGAAGGCCCCAATGCCTACTAAATCTGGGAGGCTGTACTTGCAGGAAATCTTTAACAATTTGCATAGATTTAGCTTTTTCCTTCATCTCTTTAAGGACTTCTGCTTTGTTGCCAAACAGGCGGTCTTGGTTTAAGGGACCATCCAGTAATTTAGCTTTAACATGACCTGGCAAGTTTAGCTCCTTAAGCCAAGCAAGCCTTCTAAGTACAGACCCAGTGACAGCAGTCCTGCAAAATGATTCTAAAGAAACAAAACCACATTGCAAAGTATGCTTACCAACTTGTTCAGCAGAATGCATTAAATATTGTAATTCTTTATGTTCAGCACAGTCAGGAATAAACATCATTTTCTGTTTAAGTAGTCCCATAATATGTTGTTGATACTTTAACATATGAAACTGACAGTTTAAGGCCCTAATGGCCAAAGTAGCAGAACTGTATACCTTTTTACCCAATCTGTCCAAGGCCCTGGAATCTCTATCAGACGGGGGTAGGTTTTTTTGCAGAAGTAGCCTTAATGTCTTTTGGTCCTTGGGAAATGGTCTCTAGATCCGCAGTAAGACTTCTGAAGAGAAACGTGTGAGAGTCAGGTACTCTGTAATACCGGTCAGGTTTTCTGGGAGCTGGAGGTAGAGAGTCTGGGGCAAGGCTAGACTCCAAGAAGGTATGATCTACGATGTCCAGAACAGGAGGGATAGCTAAAGGCCTGTGTTGAGGGAGGAGTAAGAATTCCCTTAGCCTCTTTTTGGAGTTGGCTTTCACAGCAGAAATGCTCCCTAAGAGTGTGCAAGGTTTCACCAAACGAAAAATCTTCTGGAGGTGAAGCAGAGGGAATGGAATCCTCTGCATCAGAGTACTCATAGGTAGGTAAGGGCAAATCCTGGTAATCAGAAGAAACAGAAATTTCAGAATCCTGATCAGAAGAATCAGAAGGAAAATCAGCTCTAGGTCTCTTAGAAGGGGAAGGTTGACTTCCCCTAATTAAAGTAATAATGTCTTCAGCCACATTTGTTTTTTAGGCATATGGGCCTGACCATGAGGTTTGGACGTTGGTTTTCTAGGCGTGGGTAGAGTTTTAAGGCCCTGAAGAAGACGGTGTCGGTTTGAAATGCAAGTCTGTAGGCCTGAATGCACCCCCAGAAGCTGGTGCCTGCACAGCGGCTCCAGACTTATGCAAGGTAGAGACATCCACAGCTTCCATAGTCGAAGAAGCATCTCGCGGCATACTGGACTCCGAAAGGGTCTCAGCAGAGGCCTGCGAATCTGAAGTAGCGGGTATCAGGGGCTGCGAAAGCACCTCACTGAGTACTGGCGAACTGGTGACTAGCTTAACGGAAGTGTCAATAGTTTTGGTCCTATGCGGTTTGTCTTTATCTTTACGTGTTTTCGGAATACCAGAAGTCGGATGGCTTACTGAAGCGATTTCTGGGTAGTTAAACAGAGTATTAAAATTATTTGCTGGAAAAATAGCCAGACGACGAATAGTTTGGGGGTTGAATAAGGTACAAAACCGACAATGAGGAACGTCGTGGTCTGGACCTAAGCAAGGAATGCAGTACGAATGAAAATCTTTAGGAGGTATTTGCTTTCCACAGGTAAAACAATTGTTAACTTTTACTGACATCAGTTAAGAGCAAGAAAAAGGATCCCCAGTGGGGTACCTAGCTTTTTTTAGGCTTTGGTTCTGAAACTGAGTCGGCCGACCGGCACTTGCAAACTACTTCTGCTTTAGGCACCGCGCGGCAAGAAAGACCGATTAAAATGGTGTCGGCTGCATGTTTTATACCCCTGACTACCTGACGTCATGGAAGAGAGCATCCGACGCAGGAAGCCAAGACTTTGATATTCAGGCCGGCTGAGGGCTACCTGCAGGCAGACAATCCAAATGTATTGACTGCAACAGTGAAACACAAAGAATATCCCATGCAGACAAAAAACATTTCCACTTACTTTTGCACATCTTTTCAGTATTATGGCCCCTGGGCAGTTGTACTTGGACTACCATGGTGGAGTACGAAGAGTCCACGGCAATTACTGGAACTGAAGCCACAGAATTAGCTGAAGGGAGTAGAGATCTGGTGAGGCTTTCTGAAGGGATGGGTTATCAAGCATTACACAGATTTCTCCAGAACAGGATCCTTGCAGGTCAAAATGGGGTTATGTGAAGAACTCTGGATTTGTTCATGGCTTCTTGACTGAACTTCAGGAAAATGTGACATAAGGATAAAGGAGTCTTAGGGGTCACTACTGCATGATGGCATTCCGGGGATATTCCCCCAGATAAGGGAAACAAGTTGCAGCATCTGGTGTTGGTCAGGGATGAAAACAGGTCACAAACAAACCTTCCGCCATTGACAAAAGACCTTCTGCAATACAGTCATCTTATGAGCCATAGGTAAGGAGCGACTGCCTGCAAAAGAAATGCTTTCTCATGGGAAATGGTTGACAGTGGGAAAATAGCACGTAAAAACAGCCCATTCTCATACTTCGACAGAGAGGATGGGGTGAGATCCTCTGCTTGTTTAGCTATCAAAGCTCTGCCATACTGTCAGCGTGGATGGTTACAGCACAACTGGGCAGGGAATTCTGAAAGGCCTTCAAGTGTGAGGACTACCTTGATCTCTATACTATTGATATGCAAAATGCTGGCATTCATCTGAGAGACTATGACTATACACCTTGGGCTGTCTGCTCTTGGCAATCCCCCACCTAGGGGATAGGTGCTCATGGTGAATGCCACTACAGAAGTGAGGAACTGGGAAGGGACTGCCTAGACTCAGATTTGGAGTGAGACTCCACCACTTATGATTCAACCTGCAAGCCCTGGAAATCTTCACTTGTAGAATCATGAGATTTGCTATTGGGAACAGTCAACTTAAGGACAAATGTAGAAAACTTGCATAAAAGATGGTCAAAGAACACTGCAAACAGTATCTGCTACTAGTCCCTAGGGACTCCGATACAAGATTCCTGTTACTGACACTAAATTTCTGAAGCCATGTTTTACAATGGAAGGATCTCGTCTACAGGAAGATGAGCAAAGCACAATAGACCAGCCAAAGTATGTGGGCCTATAAAGCTAGCATTTGAAAAGGTCCAAATGCAAATCTAAAGATTCAATGTAATTTCCAAAGAATGAAAAATACCAAGAAAAGACTACCAAATAGACACTGTGGAAACACAGAACAGCTTGATATCTGCCAATCATCTAGGTAAGGAAAATACCTTCAACTCCTCCAGCCTCTGGTTTGCTACAACCAAGGGGGCATACATTTGGCAAACACCCTGTAGACTGAGGTGAGACTGTATGGCAAAAGGCAGAATTGGTAATAACTGCTCCATACACATAACAGAACTCTCCTTGAGAAGTCTTGGTATAAAAACAGGTGTCTTGAAGTTCCAAAGAATACATAAAGTCACGTTCTGACACATTTGGAGGGATTGGGGGGGGGGGGGGCTGCACTGTGATCACCTGAAAGGTGTCTGATGATAAATTTGTTTAGATCACTCAAGTCTAAAATATCCTTGAGGTCCCAAGTCATTTTGGGTGCCAAAAAACATGGACTAGTGGGACCCATCTAGATGGCACTTTTTATGAGGTTTAAAAGAAAGTTATGTGCTTACTATAACAAATCCTTGCCGTGTCATTTTCATTCAGTTCGACCTTTGGGTTGTTGGATCTAATCTCGGCGCCTTTTCCTAAAGCTGTAATCTGAGGACCAGACTCCTCCTCTATTCATAACTCCCTCCTCTTCCCTAAAATATCTCAGATTGAGTTTGCTCACATATCCCTAAACAGTATAGCCATCCTATGAGAAAGATCTCTAGGTGTCAAGATTAGGGACCATAGTAATAGCAACGGTAAGATACAAAACAGAAAATTTTTACAGGCAGGGTCTCAGATGAGGTTTTTCTGTCACCAGAAACTATCAGTGACAATACTGGAAGGGGAAGGAGAGAGGAATGTTGGAACCAAATGAAAATGAGAACATGGATCTATCACTAAGGTAAGTACATACCTATCATACCCAATGCCCTCTATTTTCATCTAATTCAACCATTGAGACAGAGTCCCAAGTTAAACACTTGGCTGGCATCAGGAAAAGACATTCCTAGTAAGAGTGGAAACAAAAAGTACAGCTGTGTACCTACCATAAATGTAGATGTTCGAGTGTATTCACTGTTGAAGTAATTACTCTTGGGTAATCCTGCTGGCAGGCTACCATCACTTGGCCAGAATTCCAAAGTCCAGGTTCGGCATCGGTTGCTGTCGCCTCTTCCCTGATGTCAGTGCGCCAGGGGTATAAAAGATGCAGCAGACGCCATTTTCTTCAGTTTTTCTTGCCCCAGATGTCAGGTGCCTCCAAATTGGTAGGCTGAAAAAAATATGCCAATAAAAATGCATGCACAAAAGTAACATTTCCTTCATCTACAAGCAAATACACCAAATAGGTTGTATAGGATAGAGAAGTGCAGATAAATCCCATCAAAGAAAAAGGGAGATGGTGGGTGGGTAACCTGGACTGCAACAGTGAATACACTCGAACATCTACATTTATGGTAGGTACACAACTGTACTATGTCATCGTGTTTCACTGTTGCAGTCATTACTCTTGGGTTGAATCCCAAAGCTGAGGATGGGTGGCTGGGCTAAATAAGATTAGGAGAGGCTATGAAGCCCTGCAGAACTGCTGTGGCAAAATCTGCTCTGGATTTAGAGTAAAGAGGTAAGTGGCAGTGCATTGTGAAGGTGTGCACTGAACTCCAAGTTGCAGCCTCTAAGATATCTTTGGTTGGTACTCCTCTGAGGAAGGCTGCTGAAGTGGCTGCTGCTCTGGTGGAATGAGGTCTAATGCCCTTAGGCACTGATTTGCCATGTTGAAAATAGCAGAAAAGGATGCAATGGCCTATCCATTTAGAAATAGTCTGTTTTGAGATGGCCTTTCCTTGTGATCCTGCAACATATGACACAAAGTTGCTCAGTCTTTCTGAAAGCTTTAGTTCTGTCCAAGTAGAAGCGTAACTGCCTGTGTATGTCCAAAGAATGCAGAATTTTCTCACCCTTGTTCTGTGGATTTGGATAAAAGGTAGGCAAGTGAATGGTTTGGTTGAGGGCCACACTGGACACCACCTTAGGCATAAATGTAGGATTTGTCCTCAGAGAAACCCTGTCTGGATGAAAAATGATGAAAGGTTCCACAGCCATGAGTGCTTGTAACTCTGAGACTCGCCTTGCAGAGGTTATTGCTAGGAGCAGAGCTGTTTTCCAGGATAAGAATTTTACATCTGCTGCTGATGCTGGCTCAAAAGGAGGCAGTGTGAGTTTTTCCAAAATATAATTGAGGTCCCAGGCCGGAATTGGTGCTCTCCTTGGAGGCCTAATGTTTTTGGCCCCTCTGAGGTACTGCCTTATTAAAGGATGAGAAAAGATAGGTGATTCCATATTGTAATGGGCTGAAATGGCAGAGGCAAGAATCTTAACTGATTAGAAAGAAAGGCCTTTGTTCAGCATTTCAGTTAGGTATTGTAAAATCTGAGGGATACTTGGTACACCCGTGTCAATGCCTTGTTCCTGCTTCCAAGCACAGAATCTCTTCCATTTTTCTGCATAAGATTTTCTGGTACTGGGCCTCCTGGCCTCAAAGATAACATCCATATCAGCTTTTGAAAGAAGAGTGTTCTGAATGGCCACATTATCCGCCGTGTTGCCAGATTTAAGGTCCTGAGTTGGCTGTGCAAGATCGGATTGTTTTGTTGGGTTAGCAAGTGAGAAGTCTGAGGCAATATCCATGCTGGACCTTGAGACAAGCTCTTCAGGATTGGGTACCAGTGCTGGCGTGGCCAGTCTGGTGCAATCAGTATCATTTTTGGCTTCTCTTGTCTGACCTTTAGGAGTACCCTGGGAAGGAGAGGCAGTGGGGGAAAAGCATATACTGTTAGATTTTTCCAGCTGAAGGATAGGGCGTCCACTTTTCATGCTAGCCTGTGATAAATCCTTGTGCAAAATCTCTGCAATTGGCAGTTGTGAGGGGAGGCAAATAGATCTATGTATCCCCATTTCCTTATTATCATGCTGAAGACTTGTGGATCCAGTTTCCATTCGTGGGGATCCACGAGGTTTCTGCTTAGTTCATCTGCCAGAGTATGTGTTTTTCCTGGCAGGAATTGTGCTTGCAGGTGAACTTGAAAAGCCAATGCTGTGTCCCATAAGGTTATTGCTTGTCTGCAGAGGGGGTAGGAATGTGTACCTCCCTGCTTGTTTATGTACCACATGGTCGTAGTGTTGTCTGTCTATCAGTAACTGTCCTGGATGAAGCAGGTCCTTGAAAGCTGTCAGGGCATTTTGAACAGCTAGCATCTCTTTTTGATTGATGTGAAGATGCATCTGGTTTGCAGGCCATGTGCCCTGAATACATTTTCCTGCCATATGGGCCCCCCAGGCATAATATGATGCATCTGTTGTCAGTGTCTGTCTGGCTGTGGGTAAACTGAATGGCAGACCCTTGTTGTGGTGACAGGCTTCTGCCCACCATTGAAACTCCTGTTGCAGGCAGGGAATGAGTGCAATTTACTGTCCCCAGGCTCTGGCAATGCTGAGTCCACACACTTTTTAGATACCATTGTAGTTTCCTCATATGCAGTCTGGCATATGGAATTAGTAGAATGCAGGATGCCATGAAACCAAAGACCTGCAGGATTTTCCGTGTAGATAAGTGGGTTTTTGTTGCCAATTTCTTGAAGTAAGTAGTCAGTTGCTTTTGTTTGTCTGGTGTGAGATAAGCCATCTGGGCAGTTGTATTTAAGCTTGCACCCAAGAATATTATCTCTTGAGAGGGCACTAGTTTTGATTTATTTTCGTTTACTGTGTACCCTAGGGCCAATTAGTAATCTTTTTACAAACGCCATATGCTTTAGAAGAATGTCTGTTCTCTGCTTGAATTAGGCAGTCGTCCAAGTAGGGGTATATTTGAATTCCTTTTTGTCTACAAAACGCAATTACTGGTGCCAGGCATTTTGTGAAGACCCTGGGCGCAGTAGATAAAAAGTGCAGCACTTGTTCCAAATAGCTTTTTCTTCTCAAAAAGCTCAGCACTTGTCTTATAAGCATATCCCTTGTCTTATAAGCATTCTCTTTGCAGGTCAAGCACTCCTATATTATACAAATCTCTCACTAGCAAAACCCCCCAGGAGTGCCCACGTCCCTGCTAAGCCCACTACTTTTCTGTCTCATACCAACTCATAATTCTTTCTAGCATGTCGAAGGGTCAGATGCTGGCGTCCTCTCCTGCCCAGTTGGTGAATCTGGGAATTCTGAGACAATGTTACAATTGCCTCATGTACACGGACAACCCTCTCCTCCTCCCACGTAACACTAACACTTGTGAGAGATGCAGCTATTTAGCCAGACTGGAGGCTGAGCTCTCTCAACTCAGGACTGGCAAGACCAGGCAGGAGGAGAAGGCAACTACACACACCACAATACCAGTCTCACATAACTCAACCACACCACTGAATCAAACACATAAACACACTAAGACATACTCGGAGGCTCTGAGTCAAAATTTACCTAAACAGCAGAGGCCTCCAAAGCAGACACCCAAGCAACTGCAAACTCAATACACCACACAAACAACACATAAACAACAAAATCAGTGTGCAAAGCAGTCACTGCCCTTAAGGCCAAATACAACACCAAACATACTTGTCATAGGTGACTCCATTGTCAGACACACTGATGTCCCGCTCACCAGACTGAGTAAGGAGAAGGTCACAGTAAGCTGCCTGTCGGGCGCTAGAATCCGCCACATAACACAAGCACTCAGGTCTCTCAACAGCAGGTACAAGTACGACTCAGTCATTGTCCACGCTGGTGTCAACGACCTGAGACGTACCTCCTTGGACTACATGAAAAGAGACATTGAGGAGCTCTCTGATTATGTAGCCCAGGCAGGTATGACCCTGACCTTGAGCAGTATCCTACCTTCACCTAGAATGATGCCACAATACAGTGATAAGATGATCAGCTTTAATAATTGGCTTAAATTCTGGTGTCATTCAAAGGGGATCCTATGTCTGTCTGCCTGGGATGACATGCTGGACAAGCCACGCTGCTTTGCAAGGGACGGCTTGCACCTGTCACCCCTAGGCTTCCGGATATTGGCAAAGGCTCTTGCCACCCCATAGTGCCTTTTTAGGCAAGGCTCAAATTCTAAACCTACCACCCTAGAACACAAAAAGTAAAAACTAAGGGTAATGCTGCTCAATGCCAGAAGTCTCAATCTCAAGATGCACGCACTCGAGGCCCTTCTCAGTATGGAGAACATCGATGTCTGTGCTGTGACAGAAACCTGGTTCAAGGCTCCTGAGAGCACCCCAGCACTATCAGGTTTCACCTCATATCATGCGTTCGGCCCCAAAATCCAGACAACACCAAGAAAGGAGGGGGTATCCATATTCATAAAGGACACCCACACCTCAAGGTTGGTGGCAACGCGATGCATCGGAGACCATCCAGGTGCAATTAACCATAGGCAAGACTGCTCTGCAATTTGTAGCATGTTACAGGCCACCCTCTCAAACTCAGGAACCTCACATGGCCTTCCTGAAAACAATGGAGGGATAAATGTATCTCCAAACACCATCATACTAGGTGACTTCAACTACCCTAATATAGACTGGGAACACTACTCAAGCCCAAACACTCTAGCCCAAAGGTTCCTGGAGTTCATAAACTCAAATGCCATGGAACAACTAGTCACCATCCCCACAAGAGGAGAAAACATACTTGATCTCATCATCACGAACATGGGATCACAATGTTCAACACCGGAAGTATACCCCTCACTGGTGAGATCAGATCATAAACTAATCTCGCTGGAGGTCCTCATCCGCCCCACCTGAAATAAAAAGACCACAGTGAAAAACTTCTCAAAAGCCGACTTCACACTTCTAAAAACTAGTGTGGTCTCCTTTAAGGCCCCTGAGCCAGTGGTAAACATTACTCAAACCGCTGAATCACTTACAAATGCCTTCTACCAGCACCTACAGGACTGCATGGATCAGGCAATCCCAAACAAAACTAAGACTCTCTGTACCAAAGGCAAGCGTCCAGTCTGGTGGACCCCAGCCATAAACAAGCTCTACAACAAAAGGAGGAAGCTACTACAAGATAGAGCAAAATCCTTGAAAGGTAAGACACCTTTGATCATTATAAGTAAAAAACTAAGAGCTCTCATAAAATCATCCAAGGAAAATTTTGAGAGAAAAATCACCAAGGACTCAAAAGACAATCATAAGGCCTTCTTTAGCTATGTTAGAAACCTAGGAGGAAACTCCCAGATATGCTCAGAATTAGTTCAAAATGATGTGAAGATTACTGAACCTACACACATTGCCAACATACTGGCTGACAGGTTCAGTGCAAACTTCTCCCCCCTCCCCAAAGGAGAGATATCTATACCAGAAGATTGTAGCCTCCCAAACATCTCCAACGCCCAAGTGAGAACTGCTCTCTCCAAAGCAAAAACACAGCATCCATGGGACCGGATGGTGTCCCCGGCTGTGTGCTCCACGAACTCAATGAGGAATTAAACCCGCAGTTAGGACAGCTGTTTAATCTTAGCCTCACCTCAGGATACGTACCCAAGGAGTGGTGCACGACTGTAGTCCCACTTCACAAGGGCGGTGCCTCCACCGACCCTGGAAATTACCGTCCCATTAGCTTGACAAGCCTTATCTGCAAAGCCATGGAGAGGATCATAATGGAACTCATAAATAAAGACATAGGGAACTTGCAGACTTTGGATCCAACCCAGTTTGGCTTTGTCAAAGGCAGATCATGCCTTTTAAACTTGGTTAACTTTTTCGAGACAGTCACCAAGGCCATTGATGAGGAAAGGCAGTCCATACAGCCTACCTTGACCTGGCAAAGGCCTTGACACAATACCCCACTCAGGTATCATCGAAAAACTCATCAGCTTGAATGTAAACCCATACATCACAAGATGGGTTGCAAACTGGCTAAGTGACAGAACCCACAGGGTCAGAGTTGCTGGAGCCATGTCAGACTCAAAGCCTGTCACAAGTGGTGTCCCACAGGGCTCAGTCCTGGGTCCACTCTTGTTCGGCATCTACTTTTCTGAAGTACAAGCAAACACAGGAGGGTTATGGCTGACAAAGTTTGCAGATGACTGCAAACTGGCCATAGCCGAAAACACATCTGACACAGACATCCTTCAGAAGGGCCTCACAGAAACGGATAACTGGTGCCAGAGCCATGGCCTAAAGTTAAATGCCAAGAAATGCATAGTCATACCCTTCGGGAAAAACAAGGTTACCCCTAGCTACCATATAGGTGGCAATCCACTGAGCACAGAAGAAGTCATCAGGGATCTGGGGACCCAGGTTGACAGTAGCCTTTCGTTTGACACTCATGTTGCTAAAGTAGTTAGGAAAACCTTCTACATTGCCCACTTGATCATGAAGGGTTCACATCTAGATCAAGGGAGGTCATCGTCCCCCTGTACTCATCACTCATTAGACCGATGATTGAGTACAATGCCCCATTCGGAATGTATCTGACCAGACACCTGCAGCAGCTGGAAAGGCCCCAAAAGTTCCTCACCAAAAGGATAAAGGGTCTCAAAAATATGTCTTATGCTGCCCGACTGAAAGAACTCCAGCTCTATTCAGTCTCATACCGCTTGCTCAGAGGTGACCTGTGCCTGACATATAAGGCCATGTCAAACCCTGATTTGATGAATATGCTTCACCTCAAAAAATCTAGATCCCTCAGAACCACAAGGGTGGGAGACTTAAACCTTGACACGGTTATTAATAGAATGTGCTGGAGGGACAGATTCATCACCCAGAGACTCCCTATGCTGTGGAACAAAATCCCGGTACATGTGAGGCAGAGCACCTCGATGGCCTTGTTCAAGAGGAATCTTGACCAATGGATGGGGGATCGCAGATATACCCCAGGGATTACTTCAGTGTCACTGCTTGACAGAGGCACAGCAAAATAATAGGCATAGTTTTATTCAAACTAAAGGGGTGGCGAAAGCCAAATAACTATGGGCTAGGCTTATAAATGCCCTTGGGCAGATAGCCTAGTATGAACCTATGAACCTAAGATAAGCCAAAGGGCAGTGCAGAGAATTGGTAATGCGTTCAGCCAGCTATGAATCTGAGTTATCTTCTGCAAGACTGTCTGATTGGGACATGCAGGTATGCCTCTTTTAGGTCCAAAGTTATGAGCCAAGCCTTCTTGCCCAGCATGGGCAGTATGTGCTGTAGAGTCAACATCTTGAGTTTTGGAACTTCCGGAAACGTATTTAGTATAGACAGGTCCAGTAATGGTCTCCAGGTTTTGTCCTTTCTGGGTACTAGGAAAAGTCTGGAGTAAAATCCTTGCCCCTGCTCTTGTTGTGGTAATTGCTGAATGGCCCTCATTTCCATGAGGGCTGTAATTTGTTTTTGTGCCTCTGCCCACTGACTGTGGCAGGACTGTCATACCTTTTTACCTTGGTAGTGTGTGAAAATGGAACCTGTAGCCTTGGGACTCTATGTTCAGGACCCATTTGTCTTGGGTAACCATTTGCCAATTTGAAAAAAAAAGTGCTAGTTTTCCCCCTAAGGAGGCTGCCAAAAATAAAGTGCTTGGATCTGGTAGAGGAAAGTCATTGGGACCGTTTCCTGTAAGGTTGTGATTTGTCTTCTCCGCTTTTGGAGGTAGGAGCACCCCATTGTTTAGGCCTGTATGAGCCTTGGGGCTGAGATCTGCCTCTAGGATGCCTGTATCTGCCTTTTTGTGGTCTGTCTGATACCGGAAAGGACCAATTTTTAGAAGGCCAGTTCCTGCTAAACCTGGTGGGCTGTACCTGTAAGAAATCCTTGACTGTTTGCATGGATTTTGCTTTATCCTCCATTTTTTTCAACACCTCTTCTGCTTTAGAACCAAAGTGTCATGCTGTAATGGTGCATCTAATAATTTTGCTTTAACATGATCAGGCAGATTCTGTTCCTTTAACCAAGCATGCCTTCTAATAACAGAACCTGTAACTGCAGCCCTGCAAGAGGCCTCCAGTGAATCATAACCACATTGCAAAGTATGCTTTCCCACTTGTTCAGCTGCATGCAATAAATCCTGCAATTCCTTGTTCTCTGAACATTCAGTATTTGTCAACAATTTCTGTTTAAGCAGTGACATTAAATATTCCTGATATTTAAGCATATGAAACTGACAATTTAAAGCCCTTACAGCCAAGGTAGCAGAAGTGTAGACTCCCCCCCCCCCCATCTGTCTAAAGCCCTAGAATCCCTATCACAGGGGACAGTTTTTTGCAGTGGAAACTTTAACCCCTTTGGGACCCTGAGATATAGTTTCTGGGTCAGGAGCGAGGTTTTTGTATAGGAATTTATGAGAATCCGGGACCCTGTAGTATCGGTCTTGCTTAGCAGGTGCAGGGGGGTAAAGAGTCAGGGGACAAGCCGGACTCTGAAAATACATCTACAATGTCTAGAACAGGTGGAATAGCAAGGGATCTGTGCTGAGAAAGTAGCAGAAAGTCTCTGAGCCTTTTCTTAGATTCAAAATAATCTGGTCTCTCCCAGTGGAAATGCTCCCTCATGGTATGCAGGGTTTCCCCAAAAGAATAATCCTCAGGAGGAGAGGCTGAAGGAATGGATTCTTCAGCATCAGAATCCTCATAGGGAAGCATGGAGTAATCCTGTTCAGAAGAGGAATTAGAGGAAATAGAAACCTGATCAGAAGTATCATACTCTGTCTCTTGCCTAGGCCTCTTATCAGGAGGGGGATGGGAGCCCCTGATCAAAGTAATTAGATCTTCGGCCATTTTGAGCATCATTTTTTAGGCATGGAAGTCTGAGTAGGAGAATGCTGTACTTGTTTCTTTGTCTTTAGAGCTGCTTTAGTCTTTGAAGCTGAAGATGGCTTAATATATAGTTGTGTAGGTCTGAAGACACCCTCAGAAGCAGATGCCTACTCAGCGGCTCCGGATCCATCTGAGGGAATGATTTCCGAGTGTCCAATACCTTGAGTATCCAGAGGTCCAGTCGGCACCACGTGGGAGTCGGAAGCAGCCTGTGGCTCTGAGGTAGTGGGCGCCAGGGGCTGAGAAAGCGCCTCAATGAGAACTGGTGACTGGCCTAGCAGAGGCCTCGTCGGTTTTGGACCTTGGATGCCTATCCTCTTCCTTGTCCTTGCATTTTTTGTAAACTCCAGTTGTCGGCTGGTCCGATGGCATTATATAATTAAATCTTCGGCGAAAGTAATGAAATGCAAAATCGAACCAACGCTTGATAGTGTATTGGTTAAATCTAGCACAAAACTGACAGCTAGCAACGTTGTGATCAGGGCCTAGGCAAGGAATACAGTAAGAGTGAAAATCCTTATGAGGTATTTGCTTCCCACAAGAAATACAACTGTTAACTCTTTCTGACATTGGTCTGGAGCAAGAAAAAAACGTTTCCCCAACGGGGTACTTAGCTTTAATGAAGACGTTGGTTCTGAAATTTGGATTTGAAAATCTCAGGAGTCGGCCGACCGGCACTTGCTAACTGCTTTTGCTTTGGGCACCGCGCGGCAAGAAAGACTGAAGAAAATGGCGTCGGCTGCATCTTTTATACCCCTGGTGCACTGATGTCAGGGAAGAGACGACAGCAACCGACGCCGGACCTAGACTTTGGAATTCTAGCGGACTGAGGGTAGCCTGCCAGCAGGATAACCCAAGAGTAATGACTGCAACAGTGAAGCACGATCAAGAATATGATCTGGACTGTACGCCCAATTTGTAATGAGATCCGCAAGTATGGACTGTGGACCATGTTGCTGCTGCACAAAAGTCATCAATTGGAACTCTCCACGAACACTGTGGTAGCAGCCACTGCTCTTGTAGAATGAGTTTTCAGTTTTGTATGCAAGGGAAGCCCAGCTTACTATAAACAAAAGAAATGAAAGGAGGAAGAAACTGTTGCAGAAAAGAGGAAAATCCCAGGATGCAAAAAACTCCCCTACCAGCCTCAGTAAGAAGCTGAGATCCCTCATAAAATCTCCCAAAGCTAGTTACGAAAATAAAATTGCCAAAGATTCCAAAGACAACCACAAGGCGTTCTATAGTTGTCAAGAATCTGAATGGCAATCCTCAGATCTGCTCTGAGCTAGAACAGAATGGCATTAAATATACTGATCCCAAGGATATTTCCAATATCCTGGCATATCGATTTAGTGCTAACTTCACCCCCTCTCACCCCCCTAAAGGGCCCATCTCAGTACTAAAAGATTGCCAAATTCTGGTAATTACGACAACACAGGTAGAAACTGCACTCTCCAAAGCTAAGAATACAGCATCCATGGGACCAGATGACATCCCGGGCTGTGTACTACATAATGAACTGGCACCTCACATAAGTGTCATGTTCAATCATAGCCTCACCTCAGGCTTCGTGCCCACTGCGTGGCGCACAGCTACAGTTACCCCACTCCACAAGGGGGGATCCACCTTGGATCCCGGGAACTACTGTCCCATCAGTCTGACGAGCCTGATCTGCAAGGGCATGGAACGCATTATCATGGAACTTATAAACAAAGACATTGGCAACCTTCAAACACTGGACCCCACCACGTTTGGGATCGTGAAGGGTCAATCTTGTCTCCTGAACCCGATTGACTTTTTATCTACTGATTTGAAGTCCAAAGCAAGCTGGTTAAGTGGAAAGTGGCAAAACAGTTCAAAGCAAAAAAACTAAGTCACTAATCCACAAGCACAACAGAGTTTTAATATAAAAGAACAAAGCTTTGACATAAAAGTCCTTCTAGCAGTGTCTTTGTTAAAAAAAAATATTTTTAAATTTGTATTTTAAAAACTATCACATGACACAGCTACCCTATTAGCATAAGATATCAATTATATCAGCAGTCTTCACAATTCATACTTTAAAGGGCATTTTCACAAATGCATCAAAACATATTTTAATAATAACTATCAGAATTCAACTGTTTTTGCCACTTTCCACTTAACCAGCTTGCTTGCTTTGGACTTTAAACATTTTATTTGGTGGAGATTGTAAGCAGTTGGGCGCTTGTTAATTGGATACTATGACACAGCCTACTACCATGGGGAAATCGCTTAACTCGATTTTACAACGTGAGAATCCTTTGTTAAATCGAATGCAATACAATCTGAATACTAAGAAGAATACAGATGTTCTTGTTCAGAGAAATTTGAAAGAGGAGTTTATGCAGCAGATCCAACTCTTAGAACGAAAGGTAAAATCTTTTAAGAAGCTGCAATGGCAGAACTTTAGCTTTCTAGCTTATATAGAGTTGGGTTTGGTTCAGAGAGGCTTGCGTGTGCTTAATACGCCATCGTATGGCAATACATATCCAAACCTACTTAAACAATGGCAGGAACTAAACATCCAACTTGGCCTTAACTATGAGACTGATTAACTACTTTTTTGTAAACACAGAAAATGAATTGTGTCGTGAGATATCAGTGCTAGAACAAGTGTCTGGTTTAATGCTTTTTAACAGCTTTATCTCTTTACATGATGATATGCTGACACACGCAACTGATTTAGATAAACAACTTGAATTTACCAAAAAGAAAAAAAAAACTAGAGACACATTAATGATTTTTCTAATGGCCAGATTTTTTCTTGGCCAAAGAGAGAAATCAATAAAAATAATGCAATCAATAAATAACTATCATGTGCATGTAGTGAAGGGTGAAGCAATAGCTAGTATGAGTAATGCTGTTGTACATGATGCACTGCCATTGGTGGATGATTCCTTACCTATGAAGTCAACAAACCAACAGGAAACGCGAGCAATGTCATCTGCACAAAGAAGTGAAGAAACTGCTACCGCTGGGAGAAATGATGTGGAACGATGTGTTTTAGTTGGAACTGCAAGTGCTTTAGAATCTACTGGTAGTTTGAATATCTCTAGTAGTAACTGTCCTCCTTTTTTAAAAATACCCTGGGACTAAGTATCAAATTACCAGAGAGGATACATGTTCACAGACCAAATGTAGAGGGAGCGTTCATGTTCGAGACCCAGGAATGGTCCAGTGACAAGGAGCAAGACAAATTTGAAGCAGTAAGTGAAGAAACTATCTTAGGAGACTCGGATAATGTTTCATGTGATATGGACATTGACAAATGCAATATTTTGAATTTATCTAGTTATACATTTAGTATTACAGATTTTCGCTGTTGTCAAGAGGTATAGAATTTGTTCCTGCGGGAACAGACAATATGGTGAACGCCCTGACTAATTTTAAAGTTTTTGTACGAAATATGAATTTGAAATGCATTTTCAGGATGTTAGAACAGATTGACCTAACATGTGTAAGAGAGCTAGCACATTTATACCAATTGGGGATCCAGTCATAAATGCATTAGTAATATTTGTGAAAAACAGATTCGACAGTTATATGAAAGGAACACCTTTAAAAAAGAGGTACAACCTAACACAAAAGGAGTCTGATTCTTTGAAGGCATTATAACAAAATGATATTATTATCATTAAGAAAGCAGATAAAGGAGGATGAATTGTTATAATGAATTTGTCCTATTATATTGAGGTTATGAATAAGCTGCTTGCTGATGTACAAACCTTTAAAGTTATTAATGAGAAAGAAGTGAATAATATTGTTAGTAAAATAAATGTGCATTTATGACCTCCAAATTATGCATGATATAGACATCGACACTTAATTTCTTCACTGTGACCTGTCCAACCATCCCTGTTCTGTACGGGCTACCAAAGGTACACAAATCATCATGTAAGCCACCGATTAGACCAGTTGTTTCCGGCAAGGGATGGATAACGGAACCTTTACTGGCATACCTTCAGAACATATTGAATTGTCACATGATGAATGTTAAGAGTTATATTAAGGGTACAGGTAACTTTCTATAAAAGTTGTATGAATGGTGGAATGAATATCTGGTCAAAGATTTTTTTGTTGGTCACAATAGACAAAATATTTACTGTCATCCTGAACGCCTATGGCGTGGATCAAATACGGGAAATTCTGAGTGTGGAAAATATACCCTCAGTGAAGTAGCCACACTATGTGAACTGTTAGAATTAGTATTAGAAAACAATATTTTTTTTGTTCAGTAGTCAAATTTCCCATCAAGTATCTGGTGGGCCATGGGCACGGCTGTGGTGAACACCTGTGCTGATCTGACTGAGTAAATGGGAAGAAAATAGAAGTTATGTTCTTACCATAACGTTCCATGTTAGTTGTCTTCTTCTCGCCTTCTTTCTTGCTGGATGGGTTCGGAGCCGACCTCGGCTCCGACTCGGCCATTCTAAAAGCTCGAGAGTTGGTTCCACCGGCTCGAGGCTCCCCTTATATCCCACAATGCTAGGCGGTATTACCTCAGATCTCGTTTGTAAGCTAGGCCCAGCCAATAATAAATCCAGAACTGGAAATGGGAAAACCCACCTCTATAAAAGGAAAGGAAGAAGGTGACCTGAAACCTGATGAGGGAATATATGCATAGTATAGCATATACATATATATAATAGAGGTGGTAGAAGGAGAGGTCACAAACTAACTCCTCTAGGTCTGTCCAGGCTAGGGGGAAGGAGGGTGGGACGCAAGAAAGAAGGCGAGAAGACAACTAACATGGAACGTTATGGTAAGAACATAACTTCTATATGTTAAGTTGTCTATCTCGCCTTCATTCTTGCTGGATGGGACCGCGTCCCTAGCACCTTGTCCCGGGTGGCCTATCGGAACAGACTCTTGAGTACAGTGGAACCAAAATTAGCTCTATGTCTAGAAGCTAAATCCAACTTATAATGAGAAATGAAAGTGTGAGGAGTAGCCCATGTAGCTGCTGCACAAATGGTATCAATAGGCAGCCTGTCTTGGAAAGCTATAGAGGTAGCCAAAGCTCTAGTCGAATGAGCCTTAGGTTTGTCAGGCAACTTTTGGTGTCTAATTTCATACACAAAGGAAATCAGGGATGTTAGCCATCTGGAGAGTGATACCTTCGAAACTGCAAAGCCCTTTCTGCTTTCTGCATAAGAGATAAACAACTGGTCAGTTTTTCTGATCTGTTTGGTCCTGTCCAAATAATACCTTAATTGACGATGAACATCTAGCCAATGCAATTTTTGTTCAGACCTGTTAGAAAAGTTAGGAAAAAACACAGGGAGGTCTATGTTTTGATTTAGATTTGCCGCAGAGGCTACTTTAGGTAAAAAGGATGGATTGGTCCGTAAGGACACCCTATCCTTATGAAACAACAGATACGGTGGTCGACTGCTGAGTGCATGAAGCTCTGAGACCCTTCTAGCCGAAGTAATGGCTATCAGAAAGAGAGTCTTCCAGGATAGCAATTTCACTGAACAGGAAGCTGCAGGTTCAAAGGGGAAGAATCAAAGATGTGAGAACTAAATTAAGGTCCCAAGAAGGAGGAGGAGTTCTTATAGGAGGCTTAAGAAGAAAAACTCCCTTCAAGAAAGCTTTGCAAAGCTTGTGAGACATGATGGCAGAATCTGAGATGCCCACATGAAAGTTAGATATAGCTGCCAATTGAACTTTAAGAGTAGAAGGAGATGAACCTGCATGGAAAAGTTCAGCTAGAAAATCAAGGACTGTTTGGATGGGAGCAGTGAAAGGATCTATGTCCCTTCCTTGAGCCCAATAGGCGAAACGTTTCCACTTACTCAGATAAATCTTCCGAGTGGAAGATTTATGGGAAGCTATCAAAATATCTCGAACAGAGTGAGATATTTGAGGAAGCCTGGCTAAGGTTGGAACTGGAGGAAC
The DNA here is from genome assembly GCF_019279795.1 of Protopterus annectens. NCBI lineage: Eukaryota > Metazoa > Chordata > Ceratodontiformes > Protopteridae > Protopterus > Protopterus annectens. Next base: position 1,229,891,461 of record NC_056747.1, on the reverse strand, counting down.
CAAGCAGTGAGGTTCAGAGAGGGGAGGGAGCGATGTAACTGACCCGACTGATGGATCAAAAGATCTGGAACTAGGTCCAGATGCCAAGGCTGCTCCAACAGAAATTGATGTAGAAAGGGGAACCAAACCTGTCGAGGCCAGTAAGGAGCAATGAGGATCAATGAGGCCTTCTGAGCGATAGCTTTCTGTATCACTTGAGAGATTAGTGGGAAGGGAGGGAATGCATACAGAAGTCTCCGGGGCCAAACTTGGACTAGAGCGTCGCTGCTGGGCTGGCCTGGTAACGGGAAGAGGGTGAAATAATCTTTGCACTTGCTGTTTTGGGGAGTAGCAAAAAGGTCGCAGCAAGGCTGACCCCACTTGAGAAAAATTTTCTCCAAGATAGAATCTTTCAGAGACCACTCGTGAGGCATGAGGATAGCTCTGCTCAACTTGTCCGCGATAAGATTGGACTTCCCGGGGATGTGCGTTGCTATCAGAAAACGCTGAGAAGAAATCGCCCATTGCCACAGTCTGAGTGCTTCCCGACATAGGGGGTAGGACCTGGTTCCACCTTGTTTGTTGATATACCACACTACAGACATGTTGTCCGTCTGAATTGCTATCGTTCCCAAGGGAAGAGAGTCTTGAAGGGCTTGCAACGCTAAAAGCACTGCTCTCATCTCTAGAACATTTATATGCAAGTGGCGTTCGTCTGGTTGCCATATGCCCTGGACAGTTCTGCCCTGATAATGCCCCCCCCCACCCGATCAGGGAGGCGTCCGTTGTCAGAGTAGCAACCGGAGGGGGAGGGACAAAGGGTCTTCCTAGGAAGAGCTGGGGGGAAGAAATCCACCAAAGATGATGATTCTTGCATGCTTGCGTAATCACAATGGTGTGGGACATCGGAAGTTGTTGGTACGACCATTGTGTGAAGAGCATCCATTGAAGGATTCTCATGTGAAATCAGTAGAGGGATAGCAGCCGCCATAATCCCCAGTACTTTCAGAACTAATCTGACTTTGACTCTGTTGCTGTGGAAGAGAAGGGAGACCAGTTTGTGTATGTCTGCTATTCTTTGGTCTGAGTCTCACAGATATGTTGACTGTGTCTAGATTTGCGCCTATGAAGGTAATAACACGACAAGGAGACAAAACAGACTTTTCACAATTTATTGAGATACCTAACTTTTGAAAAATGCGAAAGGTGTAGTCTCTGGCAAGTAGAAGATGCTTGGTAGGAGTTGTGAGGAGCCAGTCGTCTAAGTATGGAAACACCTGGAATCCTTGACGTCTCAGGTGAGAAGCTACCACTGCCATGCTTTTGGTAAACACCCAGGGGGCAGTGGTGAGTCCAAAGGGCAGGGCTCTGAATTGAAAGTGACTGGTTCCCAGCCTAAAGCGGAGGAATCTCCTGGAGCGTCTGTTCATTTTTATATGATAGTATGCATCCTGGAGGTCTATAGAGCACATCCAGTTTTCCTTTCCCAATAGGGGTAGGATGGATTGTAGCGTGACCATCCGAAATCTTGTTTTCTTGACAGACTTGTTCAAGATACTGAGATCCAAAATGGGTCTCCAGTCCCCTGTTTTCTTTGGAACCAAAAAGAACTTGGAGTAGATTCCGGATCCTTGCTGGTCTGCTGGCACTGGCTGAATGGCTCTTTTTGCAAGCAACTTTGATATTTCCAACGCTGCTTGATCCCTTTGAGCGGGTGTAACATCTGGAAGGGATTTTTTTGACTGATTTGGAATGCGAAAGAACGGAATGGAATAGCCTTCGGAAATGATGGACTGTACCCACTTGTCGAGTTAGGGATCGCCAGGCTTCTGGGTACAGTGACAATCTTCCCCCGACTGCCCCCGAAGGTGGACAGTCGGGCAACACCTCAGGGATGCTGGAAGGGCTTATCGGAAAAGGTTTCTCGATTGCCCTGGTTCTGCGGACCCCCTTTGCCTCTAGGGCGACGTCTACCATTATTGTTCCCCCCTCTGCCTCTGGAGGGGAACCGACTCTGTGCGTCAGGCAAAGTCCCTTGAGATTGTTTGCGGAACCACATTTTTCCACTTTTCTGGCCTTTGGGGTAAGGCCTAGAAGGAGTAGAAAAACGGACTCCGACGGCAGAAAGTTTTGCCATCCGTCTCGCACCTCGTCAAGGTTTCTTTCACTTGAGGACCAAAGTGGGATGATCCATCAAACAGGGAATTAGTGAAAGACGTTTTAAAGGGGTCCGCAAAATTGCATAGCCGCATCCAGGCATGCAGGCGTAAGGCCACACCTGTCCCTGCGGCTCTGCTCGCTCCATCAGCCGCATATGAAAGGAGGCGCATGGAGGAGTTAGCTATAGAATTTAGGGTAGCCAGCTGAGCGTTCATCTTGTCCTGAAAACCCGCAGCTGTAGGATCCTTTAACATCTCACTCGCTTCCTTGATCAAGTCTCTTTGAAGACGAGTGAAATGACAGAGGTAGTTCAGCGAACGCATAGCAAAGGTCGCTGATGAAAACATCCGCTTCCCATACCTGTCCATAGACCTAGATTCCTTGTTAGGAGGATGGACAGGCACCGAAGGATCAGCTAGCTCCTTCTTAGTGGCGGCAGCTACCACCATAGCATCCACAGAAACTCCCTTAGTCAGAAATTGCTTATCTGCTGGTGCTGTAATAAACTTTGAAGGTCTCCTGGGGGTGGGGTCCACAGAGTCAGGAGCCGTCCAAGCCTTTTTAGCTACCACCTGCATGAGGGGGTCAAGGGGGACACCCAGGAGGTGGAAGGGCGAGAGCCAAACGCCTCAAGATACACAGATTCATCCTCCGAAGGGTTAAGGGCTGGCCAATTTCCCCTCTGTTTCAGGATCTCTAGAATGTCTGCAAAGGAGACATCTTCAGAAGGGGAACGGGGGGAACCCTCGGAATCCTCTAAATCCGTGTCAGAGGTGACAGACTCAGGTGAGTCTAAGTGCTTCCTCTTGCACTTTCTCTTCCTAGGGGGCTCCCCTGCCAATTCAGGAGTGGCCTCGGAAGAGGATGAGATCCCCACAGGGGATTCTTGAGGAGCTGGCTCTCTGCGGTCTGGGATGAGGGAGTGAGCAGACACAACCTGAGGCACCGAAGAGGGAGGGACGGATGGAGCCGACTGTGGTGTTGAACCGGGTTCCAACACACTCTGCATGACCTCGAAGGCACCCCTGTCAGGCAGAGCCAAATGTCCCCGCTCCGAAAAGCTGAAAACCTCCCTCGGCACCGACAGCGATGGCTCCGAGGCCGATGTCGGAGCCGAACTCACCAGCGCCGAAGCGCCGAGAGGGAGAGCGGGGTCGGACAAGGGTCCGATGCCACTCACCCCCTCGGAGCCGACGAGGGAAGCTCGGCGCCGAGATTCTTCTAAGGAAGAAATCGGAGCCGACGACGGGGCCGAAGACAAATGTATCGGCTCCGACGCTACCACAGTCTCGGTTCCGAAACGTCCCGGCTCCGAGCTCAAGAGAGTCAGAGGAGGAACATTTTGAGAGATAGGGTTAAGCATCGACTGCCGAGTCGGGCTCTGAAGCATTTGGGCCAGTGCCTCGGACTTAAGAAGTCGACTCACTACCCCCTGAAGGTCATGGTCGGATAGCCTCGATCTAGAGGAGTGAGATCTATGGCTCCGTTCAGACAGCAAGGGAGATGCTGGAGCCGAATGAACGGAGCCAAGGGACGGTGACCTGGACCTCTTCCTAGACGTCGGTTCCGATGGTCTGATCGGAGCCGACTCAGATATTTCCAATACCTCGGCTCCAGCCGGAGCCGAGGGAACCACTGAAATAGGAGTTCGAGTCTCATCGGCTCCAGCCGGAGCGGATGTTGTAATAGACTTCGATGTCTTAGGTGTCGACTCAGTAGCTGGAGTCGAAGACCTAGAAGCCTTAGAAGGTTTGCCCGAAGAAACAGTCGGGGGACCCTCAGGCTTTAGCAAGCCCCGCAAAATGAGCTTGTTCTTTCTTTCCTGCAGGACTCTAGGGCTGAAGCCATGGCATACAGCACAAGAGTCCTGCAGGTGTAAAGGTCCCAGGCAGTACACACAAGAAGTGTGACCGTCTGTCAGAGACATTTTCTGACAGCACGAGTCACACTTCTTGAAGCCTGAGACCTTCGAATCCTTGGACATTTCAAGGAACAAGTGCAACCAAACACAACACAAACATACCGATTACACTATACACTAAATAACAATAACTTAAATTAAATAAAATTATTCTAGTTTAATAAAAGTCCCTACAGAAAAACACACACACTCCAAGGGAATGGGAGGGCCCGAAGGCCTAAGGGAAGAACTATAAGTTCTTCTGGTAAAAAAAGGATGAAGAACAAGGAGGAAGGGATACAAAACCTTTAAAATAAGGGGATACTGATTGGAAAACTAATTTTAAAGGGTTTTAATAAACTTTTTAAAACTATTTCCTACACTAACCTGAAGCCGGTGAAGCAACACGTCTCGATAGCTGTAGCGGCAAACGAGATCTGAGGTAATACCGCCTAGCATTGTGGGATATAAGGGGAGCCTCGAGCCGGTGGAACCAACTCTCGAGCTTTTAGAGTGGCCGAGTCGGAGCAGAGGTCGGCTCCGAACCCATCCAGCAAGAATGAAGGCGAGATAGACAACTTAACATTAAATATTTACGGTGATGCGAATGTCTATTCGAGCAAAGTGCTTTTCTATAAGCGCTTTGTGGATGATTTTTTTTTTTTTTTTTTTTTTTTTTTTTAACTTGGAGGGGTAGCAACAAAGAATTGCAAGAGTTTAAAATTTTGTTGGATCAATCTACTGAATTTTTGAAATGAAAATATTAGATTTATTCATTGACTTTTTAGATGTACGTATTATAACTGAGGATGGCTTGGATACCTACATTTACAAGAAGGATGTTTGTACTAATAAATACCTTCACAAAAATAGCATGCATGCTTGCATGCCTTTAAAAGTGTGGCTAAAAGCCAATACCCAAGATCTAGTAGATTGAATACAAAATTATACTTGTGTATGGAGCAAATGAATGAAATGACTAATGATTTGGTTATGACATTAATGAACTGATTTGTACCAGAGATGATGTCATTACACTTAGGGATAGTAAAGCAAGGCCATTTTTTCACAATCTAGGGACACACATGGCCAGGGCATACCTGAAAAGCCACAGCCATTATGCTACACTATGACATATAGTACAGCCACTGAGGATATACAGTGCATCATCAAGGAAAACTGGGACATGCTTAAAACTATCCAAGGATATGAGAGATGGTTACCTAATGCACCTTTGTTTAGCTACAAAAATTGTAACAGTTTGAAACAGAGTTTGTTACAAAGATTTATCTTTAAACAGAAAGGTGTTTAATTTAAAAAGAAAGGGACCATCCCATGCCATAAATTCTTGCTGTGTTAATATATGCCAATTGAATGAATTTATACATCCCTCTAATAAAAGAAAATATAGGGAGTTGGTCTCAACTTTCCTACGTATATCAGATTTATGCTCTAGAATTCTATCTTGCAGCCTTCTAGAACATTTACCTACATAGAATTTATTTATTTTGCATTTGTTGATCGGGCTAGTCCAACTGGATATATGTCCATTTTCAGTGGAGGCCCAGGGAGAAAAGCTCCAACAAACACAAAAAAAACCCCACAATACCATTTATAATACGAGACATTTACAAATACAGCTAAATTTACAGATACTCATCTCATTCATTACATTTTGTTGCATTTCTGTAAACAGGATCTTGGTACATTTCAGCTATGGTTAGCCATTCAAAAAAGTTCCTAATAAAAATTTTATATAAGAGAATACTTTTTTTTTTTTTTATTCTTCAGTAGAAAGTATTGAGAGACTAGACACAGTGTAGTTTAAGAGAAAAATCTATAACAGAATATATGGTAGCATAGGAGTAAGTCTGGGATAAGCAGAGCTAAGTTTAATCAGACGGATAAATGCCTAGTCAGGTTTAGTACAGGGGCTCAACCAGTGTGTTGTAAGGTAGAGTTTCAGTCTATTTTTGAAGAGTGATAGAGAAGGAAGAGAGGAAAGGTTACTGAGGAGAAGATTCCAAGTTTTTCCAACAGCATTAGAGAAAAGAGATTCACCAGCCTTGTTGTTAGGTTTAGAGGTATGTAGAAGATTTTTGTGCGAGGAACGTAGTGATTTCAGATTTGTATATGGAGTGATGAGGGTAGATATAATAGGAGTAATGAATGGTTTAGAGAGAGTTTTATGGGAAATGGTTAGTTGATGGAATTTAATCACATTTTGTAGTTCAAGCCATCCTAGCTGCTTTATATTTATGCAGTGATGGGTTCTGTAAGGATTTCCTGTTGCAAATCTAGCTATGTTATTGTAAGAAGTTTCCAGTTTGCTGAGATTATTTTTAGAAAGGTTAGTAAAAATAGGTGAGGCATAGGGGAGAGTAGAGATTAGATGAGTGTGAGCTATGGTTGTTCTAGCTGTGGGGGAAAGGTAAGGCTTAATCCCTACAGAGGGAGCCAAGTTTTTTGTTGACAGTTTTTATTGTATTGTTGATATGGTTGTCAAAGTTCAGATTGTTATCAATGGTGATACCCAATAGTTTGGTGGTTGGCTCGGGTGATATAATTGTACCATTAGTAGATGCAACTGAGAAATCAAGTGGAGAGGACTTTGAGTCGGATTAAAGAGGGATTTATTTTTTTTTGGGGGTTCAAAAGAAGGCAACGCTGTATAAACCATTGTTCAATTGTGTTAAATGCCTTCTGGGTAAGAGAGAGGAGTTCATATGTGGATTTAGCTGAGCATATGAGTGTGGAGTCATCAGCATATTGTATGCATGTGGCTTGGGGGATGGCTAGATGAAGGTCGTTAATAAATACTGAGAAGAGGAGAGGTCCTAGTATGGACCCCTGAGGGACAACTAGGGTAACTGGTTGGAGGGTAGAAAGAGTCTTATGCCAAATTACTGCCTGTTGTCTTTTGTCTAGGTAGGACTGGAACCATTTTATGGTAGGTGCATCTAAAGATAGGGATTTGAGTATGTTGATGAGAATCTGATGACTGTCCATGTCAAATGCTTTGGACAGGTCAATGAATAGTGCTGAAGAAAGGTTATTAAGGTTACGTTTTTTGTTTATGCAATCTGGAAAGGAGGGAGGTGGTGGTGCTATGTGAGGGTCTGAAACCATGTTGACAGCTGGAAAGTAAGTTATTTTGAGTTAAGTGGTCAAGTAATTGTCTATGGATACATTTCTCCATGATCTTTGCCAAGGGTGAAAGAAGGGCAATAGGGCAGTAGTTGGAGAGCTGATAGGAGTGTCCGCCTTTATGGAAGGGGAAAATATGAGAGACTTTCCATAAGCTAGGTATGTGACCTTCAGTAATAGTTTTATTGATCAGAATGGAAATAGGATAAGCTATAGCTTTGGCTGATAGCCATAGGAAATCATCAGGTAGTTGATCTGCTGAGGGAGAGCATGGTTTTAGTTTTTGTATGAGGGTTAGAAAATATGTAGTTGGTACAGGTTGCAAGTGAAAAGGAGGGGGTGAGGTAGTGTTATAAGAAGGTAGAGTGAAGCTACTAGGTGATAACCGACTGGCTAGTGTTTGGATAGTATTAGTAAAGAAGGTATTAAATGTATTGGCTGTATTCATGGGATTAGTATGGTCAGTATTTTGAGGGTTAGGTGTGGTGGAATGACCTGGGTGGAGTAACTGATTAATGCTAGTCCAGAATTTGAGGGTTATTTTGATTAGTTTGTTGGAATTGCTGCTAGTAATTTCTTTTATCAGAGAGTATAGCTTTCTTAGTGTCATTTCTTAACTGTCTAAAGGGTTTGTTGGTCAACAGGGTTTCTAGTCATTCTCCATTTGGCCCAATGTTCATTTCTAAGGTGCACTTTCAGTTTGGTTACTTTTGAAAGCCATGGGGCAGACTTGGTTTTAACTCTAATTAATCTGGTTGGAGCATGTTGGTTGAGAATGGCGAGGAAATTAGAGTTAAAGTAATTGATGGCTTCTTCTAAAGGGAGGTGTTTTAATGGAGACCAATTTCAAGCTCTTAGTTCTTGTTCAAATAGCTCAGGGTTAAAGTTCTTTTTGGATCTGATATTTTTGACAGATGTTAGATTGGGAGTATGGGTTTTGAGCCTGATAATATAGGTAAGTAAGTGGTCACATATCATCAGGGAGGGTTCCTGAATCATAATTATGAGGGTGATGGTTTATGAGAATCCAGTCTAATATTCTTCCTTTCTGGTTAGCTTTATTAATCCTGGTGGGGGATGTAATAGTTTGGGAAAAAACAACAATGTGGGTTGTAGGGAGGCTGCTACAATAGCAGTTCCAGTCAGTGTTGATATCTCCTAGGATTATGGTTTCTTGAGGCAAGTGTTGGGATAGCCAGCAAAGAGTATTTTCCATGGTGGCAATGTTATTACCAGGAGGAAGACACATGCAGATGATATAGATGGATTTGGCATTGTTAATATGAAGTTTGGAGATGAGAATGCTGGGCAGACGGTGCAGGTTGCTAAACATAGTAATTTTACATGTTGCAATACAGTTAAATATATATTTTCTTTTATTAGAGGGATGTATAAATTCATTCCAAGTGTCCCTAGACTGTTGTGAAAAAATGGCCTTGCTTTACTATTCCTAAGTGAGATGACATCATCTCTGGTACAAATCAGTTCATTAATATCATAACCTCTCATAACAAAATCATTAGTCATTTCATTCATTTGCTCCATACATAAGTTAATTTTGTATTCAATCTACTAGCTCTTGGGTATTGGCTTTTAGCCACACTTTAAGGCATGCTTAAGCATGCATGCTATTTTTGTGAAGGTATTTATTAGTACAAACATCCTTTTTGTAAATGCAGGTATCCAAACCATCCTCAGTTATAATACGTACATCTAAAACGTCAGTGAATAAATCTGCTATTTTCATTTAAAAACTTCAGTAGATTGATGCAACAAAATTTTAAACTCTTGCAATTATTTGTTGCTACCCCTCCAAATTAAAAAAAAAAACATCCACAAAGCGCTTACAGAAAAGCACTTTGCTCGAATAGACATTCGCATCACCATAAATATTTATTTCTTCCCATTTACTCAAAGTCAGATCAGCACAGGTGTTCACCACGGCCGTGCCCATGGCCCACAAGATACTTGATGGGAAATTTGACTACTGAACAAAAAAAATATTGTTTTCTAATACTAATTCTAACAGTTCACATAGTGTGGCTACTTCCCTGAGGGTATATTTTCCACACACAGAATTTCCCTTATTTGATCCACGCCATAGGCATTCGGGATCACAGCAAATATTTTATGTCTAATGTGACCAACAAAAAAACTTTGACCAGATATTCATTCCACCATTCATACTTTTGCAGAAAGTCACCTGTACCCTTAATATAACTGAACATTCATCAGGTGACAATTCAATATGTTCTGAAGGTATGGCAATAAAGGTTCTGTAATCCATCCCTTGCCTGAAACAACTGGTCTAATCGGTGGCTTACTGGATGATTTGTGTACCTTTGGCAGACCGTACAGAACAGGGATGGTTGGACAGGTCACAGTGAAGAAATTAAGTGTCGATGTCTGTATCATGCATAAGTTGGAAGTCATAGATGCACATATTTATTTTACTAACAGTATTATTCACTTCTTTCTCATTAATAACTTTAAAGGTCTGTACATCAGCAAGCAGCTTATTCATAGCCTCAATATAATAGGAGAAATCCATTATAACAATGCATCATCCTTTATCTGCTTCCTCAATATTATTCTCATTTTGTTGTAATACCTTCAAAGAATCAGACTCCTTTTGTGTTAGGTTGTACCTCTTTTTAAAGGTGTTCCTTTCAGATAACTGTCAAATCTGTTCATAGGCTGGTACTAGGCTATCAGCCCTAGGGCCTATACAAGCCTAGCCATAACAATTCCCTGGATATTTCTTCCCACAATATTTACTTCTCTGGATCCCCTGTCTTGCAGGGCGACTGACATGATCCCCAGGGTGAATTTCCTATCTCCCATTCAATTGGTATAAATGTGCTAGCTCTTTTACACATGTTCGGTCTATCTGTTCTAACATCCTGAAAAATGCATTTCAAATTCATGTTTTGTACAAAAACTTTAAAATCAGTCAGAGCGTTCACCATATTGTCTGTTCCCGAAGGAACAAATTTATACCTCTTGACAACAGTGAAATATCTGTACTACTTAATGTATAACTAGATAAATTCAAAATATAGCATTTGTCAATGTCCATAACTCATGAAACATTATCTCAGTCTCCTTCTAAGATAGTGTCTTCACTTACTGCTTCAAATTTGTCTTGCTCCTTGCCACTGGACCATTCCTGGGTCTCCCTCACGAACACTCCCTCGATACATCTGGTCTGTGGACGTGCATCTTCTCTGGTAATTTGATACTTAGTCCCAGGGTATTTTTAACAAAAGGAGGACAATTACTGCTAGAGAAATTCAAACTACCAGTAGATTCTAAAGCACTTGCAGTTCCAACTAAAGCGTGTTGTTCCACATCATTTCTTCCAGCGGTAGCAGTTTCTTCACTTTTTTGTGCAGATGACATTGCTCACGTTTTCCTGTTGGTTTGTAGACTCCATAGGTAAGGAATCATCCACCAATGGCAGTGCATCATGTACAACAGCATTACTCATACTAGCTATTGCTTCACCCTTATCCAGTACATGCACATGATTCCTTTCATTGATTGCATTACTTTTATTGATTGCATTACTTTTATTGATTTCTCTCTTTGGCCAAGAAAAAAATCTGGCCATTAGAAAATTAATTAATGTCCCTCTGTAGTTTTTTTAATTTTGGTAAACTCAAGTTGTTTATCTAAAATCAGTCATGTGTATCAGTATATCATCATATAAAGAGATAAAGCTGTTAAACCAGACACTTGTTCTAGCACTGATATCTCATGACACAATTCATTTTCTATGTTTACAAAAAAGTCATTCATCAGTCTCATGTAGTTAAGGCCAAGTTGGATGTTTAGTTCCTGCCACTGTTTTAGTAGGTTTGGATATGTACTGCCACACGATGGCATATTACGCACATACAAGCTTCTCAAACCAAACCCAACTCTATACAAGCTAGAAAGATAAAGCGATGCCATTGCAGCTTCTTAAAAGATTTTACCTTTCGTTCTAAGAGTTGGATGTGCTGCATAAACTCCTCTTTCAAATTTCTCTCAACAAGAACATCAGTATTCTTGTTAGTATTCAGATTGTATTGCATTCGATTTAACAAAGGATTCTCACGTTGCAAAATCAAGTTAATCGATTTCCCCAAGGGAGTAGGCTGTGACAAAGTATCCAATTAACAAGCGTCCAACTGCTTACAATCTCCACCAAATAAAAGATAAAATGTCCAAACAAAGTTGGTTAATTGGAAAGTGGCAAAAGCAGTTAATTCTGATAGTCATTATTAAAATATGTTTTGATACATTTGTGAAAATGCCCTTTTAAGTATGAATTGTGAAGACTGCTGATATAACTGATATCTTATGCTAAAAGGGTGGCTGTGTCATGTGATTATTTTTAAATCTGTATTTAATGATGGTTGAATTCAACTGTTTAAAAAAAAAAAAAAAAAAAACACTGATTAAGGACTTGTGTATGAAGGCTTTGTTCTTTTATATTAAAACTCTATTGCGCTTGTGGATTAATGATAGTTTTTTTCTTTCTTTCCTTCGAATCAGTCTCCAGAGCTGTGGACGAGGGTAAGGCAGTCCACACAGCTTATCTGGACCTCGCCAAGGCCTTCAACACCATCCCCCACTCTGGAATCACAGATAAACTTACTGGGCATAAATCCCTATGTCACTCTATGGGTTGCCAACTGGCTTACTGACAGAACCCAGACTGTAAAAGTAACGGACTCCAAATCCAGCTCCAGACAAGTGGAGTACTTCAGGGTTTAGTCCTGGGACCTCTCTTGTTTGGCATCTACTTTTCTTAAGTACAGGCCAACACTAAGGGACTCTAGCTAAAAAGGTTCGCAGATGACTGCAAACTGGGAGCCATTATTGAATCCCCAAATGAAGTGGATATTCTACAAAAGGGCCTTACAGAAACATGCTTGGTGCCAGAGCCATGGGCTCAAGCTTAATGCCACGAAATGTACAGTTATCCCCTTTGGGAAAAATCATGTACCCATGAATTACCACATAGGTGGCAGTACACTAAACACTGAAAGTGTGATGAGAGAGTTAGGGACACAGGTGGACAGTGGTCTCAACCTTAGATAACCAGATCGCCACAACAGTCAGGAAATCCTTCTATGTGGCACACCTCATTACTAAGGGTTTTTCAGCCAGAAAAAAGGAGGTCATTGTCCCACTGTACTCATCCCTCATTAGACCCATTATAGAGTACAACACCCAATTTGGTATGTACATCAAGACATCTGCAACAGCTGGAAAGGCTGCAGAAATACCTCACTAAAAGAATCACATGTCTAAAGCAGATGCTCTATGCTGACAGTCTAAAAAAACTCCAGCTATACTCTGTGGCATATCTTCTACTCAAAGACAATCTCTGCTTAACATACAAAGCCATGTCAAATCCTGAGCTGTTGGACATGCTCCACTTAAAGAAATCCCAAAGCGTCAGTGTCATTTTTATAAACCAATCTTGAATAGATAATTGGTTCTTATGAATGACACTGAATCCTCGAACACAGACTTAGTAAATGTCCACACAAGTAGGCATCCTTCTGAATGTTTTGGTGCCACATTCATAACATACAGTCTCAATAGTAGTGACTGTGTTCAGGCACTACGTAAAAATTGGGACTTACTCAAAAAGGACAACACAGTACACCAAAAACTTGGTAATCATCCATTGGTTGTTTATAGAAAGGCAAAAAACCTCAAAGCCCTCCTTGAACGACATAACATTAAAAAAACAATGACAGCTGGCATGTTTAAATGCCAGGCGTGTAATTTTTGTCAATACATCTTGGAATCCAATAGATTTAAAGTTCACGATCACGAATACAAGTTGAACCTAAGAGCTAACTGTAATTCAAGAATGGTGATCTACTTAGCTATGTGCCAAACCTGTACAGCTTTCTACGTGGGCAAAACAGAACAACGCCTACGTGGCCGCATTTATGAACATACTTATGCGATCAGGAAGCAGAAACTTGATAATGCACTAGCAAAACACATTTCAGTTTATCCCAACCATAGGTTTAAATTTTTGATTATTGACCAGATCACACAGGACTTAAGGGGTGCTCCTCTCCCACTTAAGTTAGAACAGCGAGAGCTGTTTTGGCAAATTAGACTCAACGCATACAGTTCACCAGGTCTGAATGAGAACTGTTCTTTTAAGTAGTGTTCTTAAACTTAGGAGCCTTAATAGGTAGGCTGTGTCAGGTTACCTTCCACACTAGCACGACGCAGCTATTCTAATGCTTTTGAGCACCTTGGTTCAGTGACCTTATGTGTATTTTTTGCTGACTATTTTTTGCTGAGTATTTGTAGTTTTATCTTGATACTTTACTTACTACCAATTATGTTCAGTACACTTGATGTGCTTCAACATACACAGTTTAGTGCACTAACATAGGTATTTGTATTAACTCAGTTTTACAAACACCAGCGGAGTTTTTATGCACTTGTAATTATTATTTCTTTGCCTCACTAGCTTAGTAGTTGGCTAGATTTACACATTTTATAGACAACGCTAGTTGTACTTTTAGTCTGACTACTTGGATTTTTAGCTTTTACTTTAAAAGCAGTTTTTAGTCTAGTTGTGTTTGCAAATAGGGCGTGTCTTGTAAGTCAGCTTTCACTTTAAGTAGTTAATTGACTTAGTAAGCATTAGCCCAGAGAGCATTTAAGCTGTGACATTTTGTTTTTCTTGATCTGAAGAAGTTTGTTTATTGGAATAAACGAAAAGCGCTTTATCATTTCGTTATGTGCTACTGTGTGGTTTCTTCTCTATTTTGTTTTTCATAAATCTGAGGCATCTACTGCACGACTGTCTGATTGGGACATGCAGGTAGGCCTCCTAGAGATCCAAAGTAACTAGCCAAGCCTCTACCCAGCAGGGGCAAGAGTTGTTGTAATGTTAACATTTTGAATTTTGGAACATCCAGGAAAATATTTAGGATTGACAGGTCCAGTATGGGTCCCCATGCTTTGTCCTTTCTAGGTACTAGGAAAAGTCGTGAGTAAAACCCTTGGCTCTGTTCTTCTTGTGGAACATTTTGAATAGCTCCCATATCCATAAGAGCTGCAATCTGTTTTTGTGCCTCTGCCCATTGGTTTTGAGGCAGGTTGGCATGCCTTTTGGTTTTGGAAGCGTGTGGAAGTGGAACTTGTACCCTTGAGAAACTATATTCAACATCCATTGGTCTTGGGTGATCGTGTGCCAATTTTTTGAGAAAAGTGCTAGCTTTCCCTCTAGGGGTGCTGTCAACTTGTAAGTGCTTGGCATTTGCAGAGGGAAGTCATTGTGACTTTTTTCTATAAGGTTGTGATTTGTCTTCTCCTCCTTTGGGAGCTGAAGAACCCCATTGTTTAGGTCTGTAGGAGCCTTGGGGCTGAGATCTGCCTGTTGGGTGTCTGTATCTGCCTCTTTGTGGCCTGACACTGGAAAGGACCAATTTTTGAAGGCCAGTTCCTGCTAAATCTAAGTGGCTGAACCTGTAAAAAAATCTTTCACAGTTTGCATTGACTTTGCTTTATCCTTTATTTTCCTTAAAACCTCTTCTGCCTTAACACCAAACAAAGTATCATGCTGTAGTGGAGCATCCAATAATTTCATTTTAACATGCTCAGGCAAACTTTGTTCTTTCAGCCAAGCATGTCTTCGAATAACTGAGCCTGTAACTGCGGCTCTACAAGAAGTCTCTAATGAATCAAAACCACACTGCAGAGTATGCTTTCCCACTTGTTCAACTGCATGCAATAAATCCTGCATTTCTTTACAGTCAGGACCTTCTGTATTTGTAACAATTTTCTGCTTTAACAATGACATGAGATACTGCTGATATTTAAGCACGTGAAACTGACAGTTTAAAGCTCTTACAACTAAAGTAGCAGAAGTGTAAACTTTTTTCCCCCATCTGTCCAGAGCTCTGGTATCCCTATCTGAGGGGACAGAATTTTTGGCAGTGGAAGCTTTAACCCCTTTTGGACCCTGAGAAATACTTTCTGGGTCCGCAGTGGGGTTTTTGTAAAGAAATTTATAGAGTCAGGGACCCTGTAAGTACCTGTCTGGCTTTACTGGTGCAGGGGGTAAAGAATCTGGAGACAGACTGGATTCAGAAAAAACATCAACAATATCAAGCTCAGGGGGGATAGCCAAGGGCCTGTGCTGAGGCAATAGAAGGAAATCTCTGAGCCTTTTCTTGGATTCTGAGTAATCCTGGCTCTCCCAATGGAAATGTTCCCTCATGGTGTGCAGGATTTCCCCAAAAGAGTAATCCCCAGGCGGTGAGGCTGAAGGAATTGACTCTTCAGCATCAGAGTCCTCTCATAGAGAGGGAGAGAATAGCCCTGGTCAAAGGAAGAATCAGAAGAAATGGAAACCTGATCAGAGGAATCATAACCAGTGTTTTACCTAGGCCTTTTGTCAGGAGGGGGGTGGGAGCCCCTGATTAAAGTAATAAGGTCTTCGGCCATTTCAAGCATCTGTTTCTTGGGCATGGATGACTGTTCTGGAGAATGCTGCACTTGTTTCTTTGTCTTTAATGGTGTTTTTGACTTTGCCTTTGCTGCTGTAGTAGCTTTAATTGTAAGCTGTGAAGATCTGAAAACACCCTCAGAAGCCGGTGCCTGCTCAGCAGCTCCGGACCCATCTGAGGGTATATTTTCTGTAGGCCCAATACCTTGAGTATCCACAGGCCTCTGTGTCTCCACGTGGCTGTCTGTTGCGGCCTGTGGCTCTGAGGTAGCGGATGTCAGGAGCTGCAAAAGCGCCTCACTGAGAACTGGCAAACCGGCGACTGGCCTAGAAGAGACTTTGTTGTCTGTTTTGGACCTCGGATGCCTGTCTTTCTTTGTCTTTGCATTTTTTTTATACATTCCGGTCGTCGGTTGTTCCGACGGCATTATGTAATTAAATCTTCGTCCAAAATACTGTAAAGCAAAATCAAACCGACGTTTAATAGTGCGTTTATTAAATCTAGCACAAGACCGACAACTAATGACGTCGTGGTCAGGGCCTAGGCAAGAAATGCAGTAAGAGTGGAAGTCCTTATGAGGTATTTGCTTCCCACAACATCGGTCTGGAGCAAGAAAAAGTTTCCCCAACGGGGTAATTGGCTTTATTGAAGACTTCAGTTCTGAAATTCAACTTTGAAAATCTCAGGAGTCAGCCGACCAGCACTTGCAAGCTGCTTATGCTTCGGGCACTGCACGGCAAGAAAGACTGGAGAAAATGGCGTCGGTTGAAAATTTTATACCCCTGGCGCACTGACGTCAGGGAAGAGGCGACAGCAACCGATGCCGGACCAAGACTTTGGAATTCGGGACGAGTACGGGTCGCCTGCCAGCAGGATAACCCAAGTGTAATGACTGCAACAGTGAAACACAATGAACATCGGTGGCGAGGAGAGAAAGATCAAGAATTGGTCTCCAGGTACCCTTCAAAGGAACCAAAAACAATCTTGAGTAAAACAGCTTTCCCACTTGGGAGGGTGGAACAGGCTCAAAGGTGCATTGATTCAAAAGAGAATGCAAAACCTCTGGGAAATAAGGAAGCTGTTTCAGAGAAGTCTGTGGAATGGATAAAAGGGGAAGGGATTTCCAAACCATGAAATTCCCCTGACGAATGATAGCACCCAGGAGCCCAAGGTGATCTAATGCCAATCTGGAAGAGAGACAGAAAAGAGGAGAGATGGGGAGAACTGGCCAAGGGGAAGAGGAGGCCAAATGGCACATGGAAATACTCTTGTCCTGAAAAGAAGGCTTGAGACGAGGAGTCTAAGTGGCTTTAGTAGGGAGGAATACACCAAGACCCCTTCTTAGCTTTGGGAGGTTGGACAGTCTGCCGATGAACAAATGTGGACTTAGAAAGGTAATTCTTCAGGAATTTAGGGATAGGGTGAAAAATGTTGAGTTCCTGCAAGATCTTTCCCATATCCTGGAGGGAGTTAAACAGGTCAGCAGCAGCTGTCCCATAAAGATTTTTGTCATCCACAGGAACATCAAAAAACTTGGCTTTAATATCAGGTAAAGCCTACGGATGTAGTTAACGGGTCTATATTAGAACATCGAAATTTCAAATGTTCTAATATCGACCCCTATTTAGCGAAAGCTGAAAATATCGAAGCAACAGAAAACCAAATTTTTTCCCAGGGAAAGAATTTGGTTGCCCGTTTCTGTTGCTTCGGTATTTTCAGCGCTGTGGTGGAAAGTTACGGGTCAGGTTCAGGTAAGTGTGTGACTGAGTGTGGGTTAGGAATGTGTGCGATTGTGTGGACGTGAAGGTTAGGGCACGGGACAGCTATGTGTGAGACTGTGTGGACCTGAGGGTTAGGGCGCAGGTCAGGTAAGTGTGCGACTGTGTGGACGTGAAGGCTAGGGCAGGGTAGGCGAGTTAGGGTTAGGGCACAGGTGAGGTGAGTGTGCGATAGTGACAGACCTAAGGGTTAGAGTTTGGGTTAAGGTAAGTGGAGAGTTAGTGGTGTGTGTATAGTTTAGTGTAGGGTTAAGGTGTAAGATTTTAGGTGTGTGTGTGTGTGTGTGTGTGTGTGTGTGGATTGCTGTTTGTTTGGTGTGCTTTTTGTTGTGTGTATGTGTTTAGGAACAGCGAATATTTTCCTTATGAAAAAATTCGCTGTTCTGCATGTTCGACGTTTTCAGCTTTTGCTGAATAGGGGTTGATATTACAACATTCGAAGTTTTGAAACTTCGATGTTCTAATACAGACCCGTAGTTAACACCGCATCACAGAGCCAAAAGCAGCAGCCCCAAAGAGGCATCAGCTGCATCATGGCTGCATTTTGCGAAGTGACGGGCAACCTGGGAAGTGGACTCATGCAGGGAAAAGGCGAAGCCTTCCCATCAGAATACGGAAGGTCAGAGACCACTGAAGTTACCTGTTCTAATAAGTGTGTACACCAGACTAATAACAAGGGAGTTTTAAAGCCTAGCCATCCATCACAGATCCCTGACAAGTTCTGGTACCCTTGATAAGTGTAAACGGGTTTGGGAGATGACATATTAACAAGCAGTGGCCTGGGAGATGAACCATTTACAGGCTGCCTGTGTTAATTACACACAGGTGCCAAACCAGGGATGAATTTCCTGTTCCCTATCCAGCTGTCCAAGTTACACTTGAATTGCGTTAGGGAGGAACTCTGCTTCACATGGACAGGGAGCCCATTCCAGAGAAGGGGTGGTCTCTAGGATACACAACTGTCTCTTCAGCAGGTCCTATTTATATCACAGATAAGGTTTAAGTCTTTAGAATAGGTAATTCTGCTGCTGCTTGTTTTGTGGATATCTAGGAGGTACATCAGGGTGGGGTCTGGCAATGCAGTGTATGCCATGCACAGATCTACCCTCAACAGTCTGCAGGAGACAGAATACAGGGATAAGGCCTACTGGCCGACAAATCCAGCTCTAACCCCTCAATCTCCCCTCAGAAAATGCCAAATATAATTTTTCCTACGGTCACTAAACAGGTCCTCAATGCTGTTTGTGAAGCCAAGAGCACTGCATAAATTGGCCCAGACAGTATCCCAAGACACCTTCTAAATAGCATGAAACAACCAAACAAGCCAATATAACCAATAAACTCTAGCACCTCGGCAAATAAGCCTTCAAGGAGGGAAGTTTAACAACAAAAGGAAGAAGGCACTCGTCTAACAGAAGTCCAATATTAAGTAAAAAAGATAGACAATCCGAAACAATTAGATGGCCAAGGGTATTTGTAAGGCTCTTATGAACTTTAGGCAAGTAGTACAAACTAGCAACACTGAAACCTTCAACATTAAACCTTTTATCTACATCTTCTTTCGTAAAACAGCCCAACCTATACTCCTTATCCCATACTTTCTTATGCTGTAGCAAAGCTTCCTGAGAAACTTCCATATTAGCTTTTCATAAACAGTTTGTTCCCTCAGGTGTCCATAATGCATTTGCATATATTGCTTATAATACATGACAATGATTTTAATTCACACATCTCGCCTAAATCCTTTAAATAACACATGTTGGCTTTGGTCAGATTATATTGAATCTGGTACTTATTGCATAAAAATTTCAAAAGCCTTTTCTACAGCATAATTAAACAAAAAATTGTTGTAAACATTCACTATTAAAAGGTGGCATAAAAAATTGTATTTAATATTGGGCATATCAAGCAAGTAATTTACATCCATCTCAGACATCATATATATATATATATATATATATATATATATATATATATATATATATAAACTATCCTCCAAACTACAGCATCATGTATGTTATATCAGAATGATTCAAAATATCATGTTGTATTCCATTAGGAGAAAATAAATTAATTTATGAACTATCTGAACATTTTCACTTTTCAAAACATACACAGTAAAACAGTTGGAACAAATTTTAATCCTAAGTTTAGAACACCTAATTGTTCATTAGTCAGTTCATGTCCAGATAAGTTAATTCCCACTGAGTTAAAATTTACGTCCTCCATATTCACATGTTCTCTAATTATGTGGAACATATAATTGCTGCCATCTACCTTTCTCGCAGTTATGTCATAAATGTCCACCTACAACTATCGTACTACTGTATCTGTTGACATTTCTTCCCCACTTTTCACTGTTGTTTTCTGGTTGCTTGTTCTTACCAGTGGGATTGTGGAACTTTTGTTCATGAACTGACAGTTCTTGTACTGGTGGGAGAGGGGGAAAGGAGTTTTCATTGCTTTCCCACTCTGTGGTATATCCAGTTCCCTCCGAATAGGCAACTGACACCATTTGCTGCATTTTAAAATGGTCCGCAAGCTTTCAGATCTTTCTTCCACAAAAAAGCTCTACCATTATAATAATCATGGAGGTCTCAATAACTTCACTTTCTTCCTCTCCACTAAGTTACGTTTGTGGAACTTTATCATTAATATCTCCCAACAGCGTATCTAAATGAAAGGCATTCAACTGAAGTCAATTCTGCACATAAAGCATGTATTTATTTTATTCTTCGCTGTTTGGGTAAGACCTATTCAATCAAAATATTCACCTATTGCACAGAACAAAGATGTGCAGCAGCTATCCAGTGGTGTCAAAGTTTTTTCTTCACTAGTAAAATCAAAAGGGGTACTGGGACATTTAAAAGCTCTCAAACTCATTGGAGTTGCATCTAGTTCCAAGTACCATATTAAACTGAGAAGATTAAGATGTACATTCATTTCTTTGTTTCATTAAATAAAGTATGTTCTAACTTATCTCACAATTCTTGGATTTTTACAGAAAGACTCACAGTACGCTGACCCACCGATAAGAATGGACTGCCCATTCTCCAATTTCTCTCCCACATATCTTTCCCAAATTTTGGATGGCATATCCCCATTTCTAAACATTGATCATCGGAATGTAGAATGCAACTCTCCATACTACGATGAGAGGAATCACTCCCATCATTACGAAAAATCCACAGAATATTACAAGAAGGGTCAGTGGCCATAAAAAATATACAAACACAACCATAAAAAGGCCAAATAAACAGGCAACTGACCATCAAGCCAAGAGAACTTCAATAAACTCAAGTTCCTCGGCAAACAAGCCTTCAAGATGCAAAACATCAGTATTAAAAGCAGTACATGTATAAAATCTAAAACACACGAATTAATAACTCAGTTAAAATTTAAATCAGTATAAATGAAATCAAGTATCCCCAATTACATTTTGAATTTAAGCCAAAACACATTACTGCCATACTTCAAAATGTAAACAGTTTCATTGTATAATAATTTATCTTTAAGTAGAACATATTCCCCAAACCTAACTACCACCTGCTCAAGAACAGTGCTATTTAACACTGCAAAACCACCCTGATGATGTTGCTTAAAGTACAAGGCAGTGGGGCTATCAAGCCATTGTTTCTTAATGTCATTATTGTAGGGTCTTTTCTAGAATAGCATCGAACTTAAACCAGCAAATATGTTTACATGCAATACTGTATTTATGCATTTAAATGGCTCTGCAATCTTTTTTTTTTTTTTTTTTAAACACACAGGAGAAAGCAAAAGATCCTTTAAACAGAGGTTCCAGGAGCATATTGGGTACATTAAGAAACAATGGTTAAGAAGGAATGGTCTCAGGACTGATCCCTGATAGACAGACTGCGACTGGCCTCTTTGCAGAGATGGACTCGGCAATTCTAACTTCCTGGATCCCGTCTGTGAACCAGCTCTCTCCACTGCGTGACATAAGGGTTTATATCGAACTTCTTGAGTTTGTCAACAATGCCCAAATGCAGTGTTGTATCAAATGCCTTCTTTCAGGTCACGGTTGGCAGTGAGAACTATTTTGCCCTCATTAATTACTTTGGTGACTCACTCAAAGAAGTCCACCAGGTTGAGTAGACATAACCTGCCCTTCACTTAACCAAATTGGGTTGGGTCCAGTGTCTGGAGATGACCTACCCTTGACTAAACTAAATTGGGTTGGGTCCAGAGTGCTTTGCATACGAGACTAGGGAGACTTAACTATTCATCAGACCTATCACTGAGTACACTGCCCCCTTCAGTATGTACCTGACCAAACATATCCAACAACTGGAATGTCCAAAGAGGTTCCTCACTAAAAGAATACAGGGGCATAAGTAACATGTCCTATGCAGACCACCTGAAGGCCCTTAACCTGTTATCTTCTAGCTCAGTACAAAATGCTCCATTATAACAATGAGCTTTGTACACAGTTGTGTACTACCTTTGAGGTTGCGGACATAGCTAAAAAGAATGCCTTGTAGTTTTCCTTAGCCTGGGAGGCCAAATATACCTCAAAGTTGGCTTTGGTAGACTTAACCTGCCCTCGGAGTTGTTTAGTTTGAGGACAGTGTTTATATGCTGCTTTGTGCCACACCTCTTATTTTTTGCCATCAATTTCTTCTTTCTGTTATACAGCCTACTGATGTTGCAATTCCAGCAGAGTGGCTTGTACTTCGAGTTAGTTCTGTACTTCCTGGTGGGTACAACTGCCTCTATGCAGCTATTAATATGTCTGTATAAAGTTTCTGTGAATAGTTGCACGTTGACAGCAGTGCTCTCAGGGTTTATGGGGGCATGAAAGTCTTCCCGAATTATCACATAACAGTAGGAAGTTAGCCTCAGGAGTAGTTCCTGAACATTCCAAGATTAGCTGGGATTCGTGGTTTTATTTTTACTTCAAAGGAGACCATTTTGTGGTCTGACCTTACCAGACAACATATTACACTAGGGCTCTACAGCACTCTTCCATGTAAATGAGGACCAAATTCAGTAAGTTTGAACATCTGGCTGCCTTGCTGACAATTTGTTCCAGGGAGTTTGTGTTTACAAAATCCATGAATCTCAGTTAATACTGGAGTACTTCAAGTCGCCCACAAGTATGGTACTGGACTGGACAGTGAGTATTTTCCAATAAGTTAAAAAGAATAGTTGTGTAAGAACTTATAACCTTACATGTCCATCTCTTCCATGTTGCAGTATTCATAACAGTAGGGAGGTAGCTGCCTGCAGCACCTGACATCCAGACAGTATACCAAAGTCTTAGGAGCAGAGGTACATGGTACGTTGCTGGTCAGGGCCATAAACAGACGTAGTCTATAAAAGTGACGTCTGCAAGTACCCCCTTCAGAAATGACTGCCGCATACAACATTACCCCTTATGGCAAGGAAAGGAAGCTTTTAAGACCCACGTATGCCACCAGGCCAAAGCAGCCAAATAAATGCATGTGCTTGTTACAGTGCCCTGTTTGGATGGACAGAAGGTAGGCAAAGTCACTCAAGATGGACAAAACAGAGCAAGAGGGGGTTGGAGGGGGGGACTGAATACTGCAACATGGAAGGACATCTAAGGTTATAATAAGTTCTTACACAAATATTCTATGTCCTTCTATTATAATGCTGCAGTATTCGTAACAGTAGGGAGGGTACCCAAGCTTTAGGTATGAACCTGGGAGGTACATTGAGAGGCCTGTTCTATGATACCCTGTAAAACTGACCTAGCAAAACCCAGTTCTGGCTCTAGAGACCAAGTCTAGCTTGTAGTGCTTGATAAAGGTATGGAATGAGGACCAGGTGGCAGA
Organism: Protopterus annectens; assembly: GCF_019279795.1. Taxonomy (NCBI): domain Eukaryota; kingdom Metazoa; phylum Chordata; order Ceratodontiformes; family Protopteridae; genus Protopterus; species Protopterus annectens. The sequence goes on along the minus strand of NC_056747.1, from coordinate 1,229,868,192 downwards.
TTCCAGTATGGAAGCGTAGTCCACCCACCTGAAAAAAAAGGCTGCTGAAGAGGCAGGTGCCCTAGTATAATGTGCTCTCACATTGGTAGTTAAAACCTGTCCAAGAAAGGAATAACAGGCAGAGACAGCTTTAGAAATCCATGACGGTATAAATCTGTTTACAGACCGCCTTCCCCAAGGCCCATGGGTGAAAGGAGACAAACAGCTGGTAAACTTTTCTAATGGATTTAGTCTTGTCCAGGTAATACCTAAGCGATTTACGAACATCCAAGGAATGTAGGGTTCTTTGAAATGGGATTTTGTGGTTGAAGGAAAAAAACAGGGAGGTTAATAGCTTGATTCAAGGACAGTTCATTAACCACTCTAGGCATGAAAGTACAGTTGTGTACACTTACCATAAATGTAGATGTTAGAGCGTATTCACTGTTGCAGTCATTACATTTGGGTAATCTGCTGGCAGGTTGCTCTCAGTCGGCCTGAATTCCAAAGTCTTGGGTCCTGCGTCGGTTGCTGTCTTCTCTTCCATGACGTCAGGTCATCAGGGGTATAAAACATGCAGCAGACGCCATTTTCTTTAGTTTTTCTTGCCCCCGATGTCAGGTGCCCAAAAAGGTAGCAATATTATATATATATATATATATATATATATACATGCATCAATATAAACTTTACCCTCATCTACAAGCAAATGCACCACATAGGTTGTAAAAGATAGTGAAGGAAAGATTAACTGTAGAATGACAGAGGGATGGCGGGGGTGGGGTGGGGGAAACCTGGACTGCAACAGTTAATACACTTGAACATCTACATTTATGGTAAATGTACACAACTGTACTATGTTCTTCATGTTTCACTGTTGCAGTCATTACATTTGGGTAGAATCCCAAAGCTATGGTTGGGAGGCTGGAGCTAAACAGCATTAGGTGAGGCTATAAGGCCCTGCAGCATTGCAGTGGCAAAGCCTGCCCTGGACTTAGAGTAGAGGCGCAAATGGTAATGCTTTGTAAAGGTGTGAACAGAACTCCAACTAGCAGCCTCTAGAATGCCCTTGTTGGTACTCCTCTGAGAAAGGCTGCTGAAGTAGCTGCAGCTCTGGTGGAATGAGACCTAATGCCCTTGGGCACAGGTTTGCCATGGTGTAAGTAGCAGAAAAGGATGCAATGGCTTATCCACTTTGAAACTGTCTGTTTTGAAATAGCCTTTCCTTCTGATCCTGCAGCATAGGACACTAGTAATTGCTCAGTTTTTCTTAGAGCTTTAGTCCTGCTCAAGTAGAATCTTAGCTGTGTGTGTACATCCACGGAATGCAGAATTCTTTCCCCTTTGTTCTGCGCATTTGGATAAAAAGTTGGCAGATGAATTGTTTGGTTAAGAGCCACAACGGAACCAAACTTAGGAATAAAAGTAGGATTTGTCCTCAGAGACACCCTGTCTGGGTAAAATATGATAGAAGGCTCTACAGCCATGAGGGCCTGTAGCTCTGAAACTCTTCTTGCTGAAGTAATTGCTAGTAGCAGAGCTGTCTTCCATGATAAGAACTTTATATCAGTGGTAGCAGCTGGTTCAAATGGAGGCAGGGTGAGCTTTTCCAACACATAACTGAGGTCACATGCAGGTAATGGTGACCTTTGAGGAGGCCTTACAATTTTGGCTCCTCTAAGACACTGCTAGGGTAAAGGATGAGAAAAGATTGGTGGCTCTGTATTGTAATGAGCCGAAATGGCAGAGGCATGGATTTTAATTGATGAGAAAGATAGGCCTTTGTCAAGCATCTCAGTCAAGTATTGTAATATCGGAGGAATGTGTCGTTCTGCTGTATCAGTTCCTTGTGCTTGATTCCAAGCACAGAATCTCTTCCATTTGTCAGCATAAGATTTTCTAGTACTAGGCCTTCTGGCTTCCACAATGACATCCATCACAGCTTTACTGAGAGGTGTCGTTTTGTATGATTACAGGATTAGCCATGCTGCCAGGTTCAGAGTCTGTAGTTGATTGTGCAGGATCTGATTGTTTTGCTGGGACAGTAGTTGTGGTTTTTGAGGCAAAGTCCAAGGTGGGTATTGAGACAAGTTCCTTCGGATTGGGTACCAGTATAGGCGGGGCCAGTCCGGGGCAATTAACATCTTTGGCTTCTCGTCTGACTTTTAGGAGGACCTTGGGTAGAAGAGGCAGAGGAGGAAAGGTGTAAACAGATAGGTTTTTCCAACTGAAGGATAGGGCGTCCACTTTCCATGCTTGTCTGTGATAAGTCCTTGTGCAGAATCTTTTCAGTTGATAATTTTGAGGAGAGGCAAATAGATATATATCTGGGCTCCCCTATTTCTCTGTTATCATGCTGAAGACTTGTGGATTTAGTTTCCACTCGTGAGGATCCATAAGGTTTCTGCTTAAATAGTCTGCCAGAGTATTTTGTTTTCCTGGCAGGAATTGAGCTTGAAGATGTATTTGGTAGGTCAAAGCTGTGTCCCACAGTGCCATGGTTAATCTGCAAAGGGAGTATGAGTGCGTGCCCCCTTGCTTGTTTATATACCACATGACTGTTGTCTGTCTTCATCAGTAGTTGTCCTGGATGAAGCAAGTCCTTGAAGGCTGTTAGGGTTGATATGTAGATGCATTTGATTTGGTGCCCATATGCCCTGAATGCATCTTCCTGCCATGTGGGCCCCCCAGGCATAATATGATGCGTCTGTTAAGGTTTGGCTGGTAGGGGGTAGAGTGAAGGGCCGTCCCATGTTTTGGTGACAGGCCTTTGCCCACCACAGAAACTCCTGCTGCAGGCAGGGAATGAGAGGAGTCATTGTTTCCAGACTGTGTGAATGTTGACTCCATAAACTTTTTAGGTACCATTGAAGTTTCCTCATATGCAGTCTTGCATATGGAATTAGTAGGATGCAAGATGCCATGAAGCCCAGAACCTGCAGAATTTGTCTTTCAGAAGACTGTGTTTTTGTTGCCATCAGTTTGAAGTAAGTAGTCAGATGCCTTTGTTTGTCTGGCGCGAGGTAAGCCACCTGGGCAGTTGTATTCAAGCTTGCACCCAGGAATGTTATCTTTTGAGAGAGTACCAGTTGTGATTTATTTTCATTTATTGTGTACCCTAGGCATGTTAAAAGCCTTTTCACAAACGCCAGGTGTCGTAGAAGTGTGTCCTTGTTCTCTGCTTGAATGACACAGTTGTCCAAGTAAGGATATATATGAATACTTCTTTGTCTGCAAAATGCAATTATTGGTGCCAGGCACTTTGTAAAGACCCTGGGCACAGTAGATAAGCCAAAGGGCAATGCAGAGAATTGGTAATGCATTAAGCCAGCCTTGAATCTGAGGTATCTTCTGCACGACTGTCTTATTGGGACAAGCAGGTATGCCTCTTTTAGGTCTAAAGTCACCAGCCAAGCATTCTTGCCCAGCATGGGCAAAAGCTGCTGCAAAGTGAGCATTTTGAATTTTGGAATGTCCAGATATGTGTTCAAAATCGATAAATCCAGTATTGGCCGCCAGGCCTTGTCCTTTCTGGATACCAAGAACAGTCTTGAGTAAAAACCTTGTCCTTTTTCCTGTTCTGGTACTGTCTCTGAATGGCCCCCATATCCATGAGGGAGGTAACCCGTTTCTGTGCCTCTGCCCATTGATTTTTTTGGCAGATCTGGCCAACCATTTGTCATTGGCAGAATGTGGAAATGGGAATCAGTATCCCTGTGATACGATGTTTAGTACCCACTTGTCCCGAGTTATTAACTGCCAATTTTGAGCAAAAAGTGCTAATTTCCCCCCTATGGGTGCTGCCAAAAGATAAGCACTTGGTGTAGGCAGAGGGAAGTCATTGGGATTGCTTTCTGTAGATTTGTGCTTTATCTCCTCCAGATTTGGAGGTGGATGTGCCCCATTGCTTTGACATGTATGAGTCTTGAGCCTGGTACCTGGAACCCTTAGGGCATCTGGATTTGCCCCTTTGAGCTATCTGACACAAGGAAGGACCAATTTTTTGTAGGCCAGTGTCTACTGAATCTTGGTGGCTGCACTTGTAAGAAATCTTTAACAGTTTGCATAGACTTAGCTTTGTCTTCCATTTTTTTTAAAACCTCTTCTGCCTTAATACCAAACAGAGAATCATGCTGTAAAGGTGCATCCAGCAATTTAGCTTTAACATGATCAGGCAAATTTTGTTCCTTTAACCAAGCATGTCTCCCTGCAGGAGGCCTCTAAAGAATCAAATCCACACTGCAAAGTATGCTTTCTAACTTGTTCAGCTGCATGCAATAATTCCTGCAATTCTTTATTTTCTGCACATTCTGAAATCAACATTTTCTGTTTCAGCAATCCCATAACATGTTGTTGGTACTTAAGCATATGAAATTGACAATTTAAGGCCCTGATTGCCAAGGTTGCAGATGTATAAAACCTTTTTTCCCCATCTGTCCAGTGCCCTAGAATCTCTGTCAGAGGGGGTAGGGTTTTTTTGCTGTTGAGGCCTTAACTCCCTTTGGACCCTGTGAAATAGTTTCAAGATCAGCAGCAGGGTTTCTAAATAAAAATTTATGTGAGTTGGGGACTCTAATATCTGTCAGGCTTACTGGGAGCCGGAGGTAAGGAGTCAGGGGTCAAGCTCAACTCCGAAAACACATCATCCACAATGTCAGAAGAAATAGAAACCCGATCTGAAGATTCATAATCAGTGTCTTGCCTAGGCCTCTTATCTGGAGGGGGATGGGTACCCCTGATCAAGGTAATAAGGTCTTCAGCCATTTTGATCATCTGTTTTTTTAGGCATAGAGGCCTGTGCACGTGGCTCATGTGTCTTTTTTTAGGTTTAGAAGTTGCTTTTGTCTTTGGCTTTGCAGCTGTCGTCGGTTTGATGTACAAATGGTTGAGGTCTGAATACACCCTCAGAAGCCGGTGCCTGCCCAGCGGCTCCAGACTCATCCGAGGGAGATACATCTGTCAGTCCAATACCTTGAGTATCTTGCAGCATGCCGGACTCCACATGGGTTTCGGTAGAGGCCTGCAACTCGAAGGTAGCAGGTATCAGGGGCTGCGAAGGTGCCTCACTGAGTACCTGTGAACCGGCAACTGGCTTAGAAGCTTCGTCGGTTTTGGATCTCAACTGCCTTTCCCTGTCCTTTTCTTTACGTTTTTTTATGTATTCCGGTAGTCGGATTGCTATCCGACGACATTTCTGGGTAGTTAAATCTGTTTCTAAAATACTTTGATGCAAAAATATGCAGATGCTTAATAGTGTGTTGGTTAAATCTAGCACAAAACAGACAGCCAGGCACGTTGTGATCTGGGCCTAGCAAGGAATACAGTAAAGATGGAAATCCTTATGAGGTATTTGCTTCCCACAAGTAATACAATTATTAACTTTTTCTGACATCGGTAAAAAGCAAGGAAAAAGTTTTCCCAACGGGATACTTGGCTTTAGTGAAGACTTCGGTTCTGAAACTCAAACTCGAATATTTCAGTAGTCGGCCGACCGGCACTTGCGAAATGCTTCTGCTTCGGGCACCGCGCGGCAAGAAAGACTAAAGAAAATGGCATCTGCTGCATGTTTTATACCCCTGATGACCTGACATCATGGAAGAGAAGACAGCAACCGACGCAGGACCCAAGACTTTGGAACTCAGGCCGACTGAGGGCAACCTGCCAGCAGATTACCCAAATGTAATGACTGCAACAGTGAAACACGAAGAACATCGAGGGGTTAGCCCAGAGGGAGACCCTGTCCTTGTGGAAGATGAGGGAAGAGGGGTTAGCCATCAAAGCCTGGATTTCTGAGTCCTGCATGGCGGATGTGAAGGCTACCAGCAGTACTGTTTTCCAAGTACATAGTTTCAGTGATGTTGACTGAGATGCATCAAAAGGAGGTAGTGTGAGTTTTCCAAGGACAAAATTAAGGTCCCATGTAAGCGATATTGGTTTTTGAGGTCTGATAAGGAGGACCCAATCTTAGGAATAGTTTTACCTCAAATCTGGATGCCAAGAGAGGAACCAAAGGGAGCCACGCAGAAATGACTGACAAGTTTACCTTAACGGAAGAGTAACTCAGTCCTGAATATAGAAGCTCACACATGTAAGAAACGACCATAGGTGCAGGAATAAAAAAGGGGTCCTGTTTTTTTGTTTTGACACCACCCGGAGAATCTTTTCCAGTCTGACACAATTTCTCCTGGTACTGCATTTCTTGGTCTCCTGCAGGACATTGAGTACGCCCTCCGAATATAGGGGTCTGAAGGGGATCAGAACTATTGCCCATAGAGCGGGTCTCAGGCTGAACACCTGAGGGTGCATGAGTGACGACCTGTCTTGTCTAAGTCGAATCGGTGGGGTAACCTGTGATAACTGCCCTTGGCTAGTAGGTGAAGAAGTGGAAACCAGTATGTCTTGGCCAAAAGGGAGTCGCCAGCAGGATTTTTGGTTTGTTCCTCTGAATCTTCAGAAGGACTTAATCAATGTGAAGGGGAAAAAGGCATAAGGATACATCCCCGGCCAAGAAAAAGAGAAAGCGTCCACTTTCCCAGCCTGTGGATGTGGCTCTTGTGCGAAATGGAGGCATCTGCCTGTTCCGGGAGAAGGCAAACAGATCTGCCTGAGGAATATCCCACTTGTGAATAAACTCCAAAAACACCTCCCTGTGAAGCATCCATTTATGACAGGGTGCAAAGGTTCTGCTGAGAGTGTCTGCCATCACACTGCTTGCAGGTGACTGTGCAGTTCTGCTGCCAGGGACCAAATCTGAACTGCCAAGATGCAGAGCAGGTAGGACCTTGTGTCCCTTGCTTCTTGATATACCACAGGTCAGTTATATTGTCTGTGGCAACTTTTAAGTTGCCTAGTAGGAGAATTGGGTGGAAGGTTTGCAAGGCTAGGAGATGGGCCCTCACCTCTTTGATATTAATGTGGCCCCTTCGTCTGAGGGAAGACCACTCTCCCTGATTTTTATTTCGTCTTGGTTTTGCAGGACAGCTCCACAACCCAGGTCTGAAGCATCTGTGAAGATTTGCTGTGAGGGTGGAGGAATTTGCAAAGATATACCCTGATTAAGGCGTATGGCTACAATCCACCATTGCAGCTATTTTTTCATGCATGGGAGGAAAGGTTGTGGAGTATCCAGGGGGTGTGAATGTTGGTTCCACAGACTCCTCAGCACCCACTGAAACTTTCTCATATACAGCCTTGCTAAGGGAAGCATGAGTATTAAGGATGTCATGTGGCCCAGAACCCTCAGGAATTCCCTGGATGATAAGGTTTGAAGAGAGAGGAGTGTTTGGAGGTAATGTGTGATGGCTTCTACCTTCTGGCAAAGAATGAAGACAGCCACCTGGTCTGTTTTCATCCTGCACTCCAAGAAAAACATGTCTTGGGTGGGTGTCAGGTGAGATTTTTCCTGGTTCACAGTGAACCCTAGGTTTGCCAGGGTATTGGACACTATACCTAGGTGGTGACGGAGGGGGTGGCAATCCTGGTTAAGTGTCAAGAGGTCATCTAGGTATGGATGTATCTGAATGCCCTGCACTCTTCAGTGGGCGATAACTGGAGCTAAGCTTCGTGAATACTCTGGGGGCTGTGGACAGCCCAAATGGCAATGCAGAAAACTGAAAATGCAAGGAACCCATGGAAAAGCCATAGGAACTTCCTGTAGCCGGGGTGAATAGGAATATGAAGGTAAACATCCTTTAGATCCAGGAATACCATGAAGGGATGAGGGATACAAGATGAGCATTTTGAAAGGTAGACACCTTAAGGAATAGACTGACTACAGACAAATCCAGAAGTGGACTCCAAGGGCCATCTTTTCTTGGAACCAAAAACATCCAGGAGTAAAACCCCTCGTTTGTTCTGAAGGTACTCTTTCTATGGTGCCCCGAGTTTGGAGCTGATCTAGAATTGGGGGAAAAGAGATGAAACTGACTTGTAGGCAGTTGCGGTGTCCTGAAAGGGAGGAAATGTCCAAGTTATAAGTATCATTTTGGATGATGGAAAGGACCCAAGCCTCTACAGTTATTTTCTGCCAGGAGGGTAGGGAAAGTGTGAGGCAGAGGAATAAGGGAGTGGAGATGGGTAACGGGTTTTGAGTCACAGTGGAGGGGGATCTGTCCTGGTCAGGCTGACTCCGAAAGGGAGTTGGAGTGGAGGTGGAAGGTTGTTTATGAGTAGTGTCTCCCCTAGTTTGCCTCCGTCCCTTAGCCTATGGGGCATTAGAATGAGATGACTGTCTCGTAACAAAGATTGTCTTTTGAGGGCAGTTTCTATGACGCCTAGGAATAGGAGACTTACAAATGCTTTAAGTTTTGTAGCTCCTTAACCTTCTCCTCTAGGGATTTAAGGAGATCTGTGGAGGCTGCACCAAAAAAAAGCCTTATTAAGAGGTCCATCCAGCAATTTGGTCTGGACATCCATGGGAAGGGACTGTAACCTCACCCAAAAATATCTTCTCAGGACAAAACCTGAGGCTGCAGATTTGGAGGATGCCTCTACCGCATCATAACTGCACTTTATGGAGTGCCTGGTCACCTGAGAGGAGGTAGAAAGCAGGGCAGAGAATTGTGACTTAACAGGAAAGTCTGGCACATCTGGAATCAAAGCAGAGGCTTCTGACAGGGTATCTAGAAAGTACAGTTTTGTACCTACCATAAATGTAGATGTCCGAACAGGATAGCATCTGCAGTCATAACAAATGGGTTGTCCTGTCGTCAGGCAGCCCTTCGGTCGGCCGGATTCCAAAGTCTGGGTCTGGCCTCGGCTGGTGTCGCACTTCACCCGACGTCATCTCTGCTGGTCTTCGGGTATAAAGGCATCAGCCGACGCCATTTTCCTCAGTGTTTCTTGCCCCAGATGCCAGTTGCCTTCTTGGAAAACTAAATTTTTGGTAAATGCCAATGTTTCCAAAAAAGGTAGGCAAACACAAAAAATAAGCATGTATGTACATATATACAAACAAATACACCATAAGAGATCCCCCCCCCCCAGCTAGCTATTAGGAGGGTAAAAACCCTAGGAAAACCACAGGAGGGAAGGAGGGTGGGTAATCCTGACTGCAGATGCTATCCTGTTCGGACATCTACATTTATGGTAGGTACAAAACTGTACTATGTCCTTCAAGGATGCATCTGCAGTCATAACAAATGGGTAGAATACCATAGCCAAACTAGGGGAGGAGGAAGAAGAATTATGGTGTAGTTAGGATCCCTTGCAATACAGCAGTGGCAAAACCTGCTCGGGATCTAGAGTATAGAGGTAAGTTATAATGCTTGGCAAATGTATGCACGGAGGTCCAAGTAGCCGCCTCAATAATGTCCTTGGTTGCCACTCCTCGTAAGAAAGCTGTGGTAGTGGCTGTAGCCCTTGTAGAGTGAGGTCTTATGTTCTGTGGAATTGGTTTTCCATGGTAGGAGTAACAATCTTATGCAATTTCCTATCCATTTGGAGATTGTCTGTTTGGAAATTGCTTTTCCTTCCCTTCCTGTTGCATAAGCTACTAAAAGCTGGTCAGTTTTTCTGTTACCTTTGGTTCTGTCCAGGTAGTAGCGTAACTGTCTATGTACATCCAAGGTATGCAGCAGTCTTTCGCCCCTGTTCTGTGGATTGGGAAAGAAGGTAGGTAGGTGGATTGCCTGGTTTAGGGACACTCTGGATACCACCTTGGGCATAAATGTAGGATTAGTTCTCATGGACACTCTATCTTGATGGAAGATTAGGAAGGGTTGTACTGCCATTAAGGCCTGTAGTTCCGAAACCCTTCTAGCTGAAGTAATTGCCAGTAGGAAAGCAGTTTTCCATGATAGGTGTTGAAGATCTGCTGTTGCTGCTGGTTCAAATGGAGGGAGTGTCAATTTTTCTAGCACAAAATTCAAGTCCCATGCTGGTAAAGGTGGTTTCCTAGGAGGTTTTACATTCTTGATTCCTCTGAGGAACTGCCTGAGTAGAGGATGTGAGAAGACAGGGGGATCAAAGCTGTATTCTGCAGAAATAGCTGATGCATGTATCTTGATGGAGGAATAGGACAGGCCTGTATGGAGAAGCTCTGCCAAGTACTCCAGGATGTTAGCAATATCTATCTTTGACACATCTTTTCCTCTTTCAGTACTCCAAATGACAAACCTTTTCCATTTTCCTGCATAGTTCCTTCTTGTTGAAGGTCTGCGGGCTTCAAGGATAATGTCTTTAACCCTTTGGGATAAATTTGGGTTAGTTGCTGTTATGTGATGTTCCAGGCAGTCAGTTGCAGAGTTTTTAGGTTTGGATGCATGATGTTGTAGTTGTTCTGAGTTAACATCAAAGGCATCAGGGGTAGTGTCCACGTTCTCCCCCGAGACATGCTCCTCAGCAATGGATACCAGTGTTGTCTTGGCCAATTTGGAGCTATCAGAATTATCCTTGGACGTTCCTCTTTGATTTTCAGTAGTACCTTGTGCATCAAAGGAAGTGGTGGAAATGCATATGCTGTCAGGCCTTTCCAACTGAAGGATAGAGAGTCCACCTTCCATGCAAGTGGGTGGTATGTCCTTGTGCATAATTTCTTGAGCTGGTGATTGCGTGGGGATGCGAATAGGTCTATTTGTGGCATTCCCCATTTCTTTGTGATGGCCTTGAAGATGTTCGGGTGTAGCATCCATTCGTGAGCATCCGAGGTAGTTCTGCTTAACATGTCTGCTAGGGTGTTTTCTTTTCCCGGTACAAATATTGCCTGTAACTGGATGTTGTAGCTCAGAGCCATATTCCAAAGGTCCAGAGTCATTCTGCACAGGGGGTATGAATGAGTGCCTCCCTGTTTGTTGATGTACCACATGACTGTGGTGTTGTCTGTCCTTATCATTAAATGGCCTTCTTTGAGGAATGGTCTGAAATTCTGGATTGCTAGTTTTACTGCCAGCATTTCTTTTTGATTTATGTGCAGGTGCAGCTGGTCTGGAGTCCATAATCCTTGTATGCATTTGTCCAGCATGTGTGCCCCCCAGCCTAGGTCTGAGGCGTCCGTTGTGATGGTTTGGCTTGCTTGAAAGTTGTGGAAGGGCAAGCCTGGGTTTGACTGGCATGCTTGCGCCCACCATAGGAACTCTTGTTTCAGGCATGGGATTAGTGGGATTTCGGTTTCTAAGCTGTGCCTGTGTTGAGACCATAAATTTTTCAGGTACCACTGTAGCTTCCTCATATGCAGTCTGGCATGGGGGATCAGGATTATGCATGATGCCATGAAGCCCAAGGCCTGCAGTACTTTTCTTGCTGTTAGTTTGCTCTGCTTTGTTAATGCCAAGAAGTAAAGAGGGAGTTGTTCTTGTTTTTCTGCAGTTAGGAATGCCATCTGTTTTACTGTGTCCAATTCCGCACCCAAGAATGTTCTTGTTTGGGATGGTATCAGTCTTGACTTTTTTAAATTGACTGTGTATCCCAGGGCTTGTAGTAAGCAAATGACTCTTTGTAAGTCTTTTGTCAGCTTGCTTTTGTTGTCCGCTTGTATCAGGCAGTCGTCCAGGTATGGATAAATTTGGATTCCCTGTAGCCTGCAATGAGCGATTACTGATGCCAGGCATTTTGTGAATACTCTGGGCGCAGTAGATAAGCCAAAGGGCAATGCTGAGAATTGATAATGCTCTGATCCTGCAAGGAATCTGAGGTATCTTCTGCAATTTGGTCGTATGGGGACGTGCAGGTATGCCTCCTTGAGATCTAGAGTTATCAGCCAACACTCCTTGCCCAGCATGGGAAGAAGTTGCTGTAGGGTCAGCATTTTGAATTTTGGGACAATGATGAATGTATTTAAGATGGACAGGTCGAGAATAGGTCTCCAACTTTTCTCTTTTCTTGGTACTAGAAAGAGTCTGGAGTAGAATCCTTTGCCCTGTTCTGTTAGTGGTACTCTTTCCACAGCTCTCATCTTTGTTAATTGAGCTATCTGCTTTAGAGCTTCTGTTTTTTGGTTTGGAGGTAGGTTTGGCATTCCTCTTTTTACTGGTAAGGTGTGGAAGTGAAACCTGTAGCCTTGGTCTATGGTCTGCAAAATCCACTTGTCTTTTGTGATATAGTGCCAATTTTTTGAAAATAAGGCTAATTTTCCGCCTAAAGGTGCTGCTATTTGTTCCCTGGTAGGCGGTGTCAGAGCCAAGTCACTGTGATTGTCCTGTTGCAGTGGCAGTGGTTGTGTCTGTGCCTCGCTGGTTATTGCCTTGCCACTGGCGTCCTCTGTAGGCACCTCCTCTGGATTGATTTCTGCCTCTGGAACGTCTATTCCTGCCTCTCTCAGATTTTGAGGAGTCTGGAAAGGACCAATTTTTGGAAGGCCAGTTCCTGCTAAACCTTGGGGGCTGAACCTGTAAGAAATCCTTAACTGTTTGTACAGATTTTGCCTTCTCTTCCATTTTCTTCATTACTTGCTGAGCAGGAGTACCAAATAGACTGGCCTTATCCATAGGAGCATCTAACAGCTTTGCTTTAACATGATCCGGCAAGACCTGTTCTTTCAACCATGCATGCCTTCTTATAACTGTGCCAGTCATGGCTGATCTAAATGAAGCCTCCAGTGCATCATAGCCACATTTTAAAGAATGGTTACTAACCCGCTGAATGTTATTCACCATTTCTAAAACATATTTCTTATCTAAGGAGTCATCAGAGGACAGTTTCTTAGTTAACTGATCAAGCATAAACTCTTGGTATTGGATCATATGAAAGTGACAGTTCAAAGCTCTAGCTGAGAGAGTAGCAGAGGTGTAAACTTTTTTCCCCCATCTCTCTAAGGATCTGGATTCCCTTTCAGAAGGGAGAGGGTTTTTTGCTGAGGTCGAAGCTAATGCCTTAGGCCCCTGGGAGATAGTCTCAGGATCTGCAAGTGGGGCCTTGTATAGGTGGTGATGAGTGTCTGGTACCCTGTAAGACCTATCTGGTTTGGCAGGGGCTGGAGGTAAAGTATCAGGAGCAGTGCAAACATCATTAAATGCATCATCCACAACAGGCAGAACTGGAGGTATAGCTAAGGGCCTATGTTGTGGTAAGTGTAGAAAGGTCCTAAGCCTTTTCTTGAATCTGAGAAATCTTGTCCCTGCCATTGGAATTGTTCTCTCATGGCATGTAAGGTTTCCCCAAAGGAAAATTCCTCTGGTGGAGAGGCAGATGGAATAGATTCTTCAGCATCGGAATCTTCATAAGTAGAAAAAGGAGCCTCTGGATGGTCTGTAATGTCTGAGTCATCCGAAGAATCATCAGAGGATACTGGCTCTGGGGGCTCTGCTCTAGGTCTCTTTTCTGGAGGCTGAGAGGCCCTGTCTGGGTGAGATTGGGATCCCCTAATTAAAGAGATGAGATCCTCTGCCAGAGTAAGCATTTGTGAACTGGAACTGGGCCTGTGTGAAGGGGGCTTAACAGGCACTGATTTGGCAGTTTTGGCTGCTTTAGCCCTGGCAAAGGCCTTAATAGACATGGCTGCAGGAGGCCTAGCAGCACCACGTGCTGGGGTAGAGACATCCAAAGGGATGGTGTCTGATAATTCAATAGGAACCACATTAGTAGGCAAAACTTCAGAGGCCGATTCAACTAGGGTAGCAGGAGCCTCGGTAGTAGTCATGGATTCGGCTGAAGATTGACCCGTTTGCTCGGTTTCGGCCGAAACCGAGACACTCGCGGTTTGCTTAACCGTGGTTTCGGCCGAAACCGCGGACCGCGAGTGTCGGTCTTTTCTTTCGTTTTTAACAATTTGAGTAGTCGGAGGATCCGACGGCATAATGTACGCAAAATCTGAGCCGAAAAACTGTTCAGCAAACTCAGACCGACGCCTAAGCGTTCGTCGGTTGAAGGAAGCACAGGCTAAACAGGCTGTTACGTCGTGGTCTGTGCCTAAACAAGGTAGGCAGTAAGAGTGGAAATCTTTATGAGGTATTTGTTTCCCACAAGTTAAACAGTTATTTACTTTTTCTGACATCGGCTGAGGCAAGAAAGAGTCCCCAACGGGGTACTTAACTTTTTAGAAGTCTTCGAAGTAGTATTCGGTAGTAGTAATCTCTGGATCTGACCGACCGGCACTTGCGAACATTTTCTGCTTCGGGCGCCACGCGGCAAGAAAGACTGGGGAAAATGGCGTCGGCTGATGCCTTTATACCCGAAGACCAGCAGAGATGACGTCGGGTGAAGTGCGACACCAGCCGAGGCCAGACCCAGACTTTGGAATCCGGCCGACCGAAGGGCTGCCTGACGACAGGACAACCCATTTGTTATGACTGCAGATGCATCCTTGAAGGACATCAAACCTAGCCATGTGAGTTTGACAGTTAAGGGCTCTGATGGCTCGAGTGGAAGTACATACCTTCTTCCTTAGTCTATCCATAAATTTGCTGTCCTTGTCAGTGGGAAACATGTGGAAGGCAGCTATCCAGATAATTTACCTGCAGACACTGCAATGACAGCAGGGTCTGCCGAGGGGGGGGGGGTCTTTAATAAGAACCATGTATCCTGAGGAACTTTATAAAATCTAGCTGGACGTTTGGAAGCTGGGGGCGGAGAGGCAGGGGTCTGGGATGCAGCCAGAAAGGCATCATGAAAGACTGGAAGCAGGGGAGGGACTGCAGATGGAGAAGGCTGGTCCATCTGCAATAATTCAAAGCAGCTCTTTTTTGTTTCAGAGACGTCTGAGGCCTGCCACTTAAAATGTTCTCTCATCAGGGAAATTGTGCCCCCAAAGGAGAATTCTTCTCTTGGAGATTCAGGACTAAGAGTCCTCCTCCTCAGGGGAAATGAAGTCCTTGAGGATTCAATCTGGGAGCAACAGGTAAGTGATTCATCAGAGGAAGAGTTCTTCTTTTGAATCTTCTAAGGTCTGCACAGGTGTAGGGACTGGTAGAGGTAGCAGACACTTGAGGGCCTGAAAGGCCCTGAAAAGATTTTGGGAAAAAAATTCCCATCCAGGAGCTGGTTCAGCTTCTCTACGTTCCCTATGTTTTAATTTTTGTTTCCTCTTTAGAAGAGTAAAAGGATGTCTTGACAGAGGCCGATGCATGGGAGGATGGAAAGGCCAGAGTAGACCCCTCCAACAGCTTGAGCTGTGGTTCCCCCTCACTATCAAGGGATGATGGCCGATTAAACTCAAAGGACGTACTCTGCATTTCTGCAGAACCAGCTTCCACCATGGTTCTCAGTTCTAGCTGTGAAATGGGCTAACATCCAGCTCGAGGGTCTCACAGGACTCCTGAGGTGCAGCATGGGCATCAGGCCTAACTTACTTGGCCTTCTTCCAAGGCGGCTCAAAGGTAACTACCTCACCCGCCATACCTAACGCTAGATGCCGGAGCCTTTGGTTTTCTAAACAAAGCTTTAAGGCAGCCAGACAGCTGCAGAGCGTTTTAGGTACTAAAGACCTGAAAATATTGCAAGACATACGGTCATGGCCTTCACCTAAACAGAGTAAGCGTTTATCATGCGTGTCCTTATGTGGAATTTGTCTTCCAGAAGCACACTTCCCCTTCACAGCTGACATGTATGTTTAAAAAGCAATAAGAAGGTAACAAAAAAACCCCCCAAACGGGTACTTATCTGTATTGGACAATGGAAATAAACGAACAAACTGCTTCCTGGAGCTGGTGATTGGAGGTCCCATAGATCACTGCGGCAGAAAAGTTCTGAAGGGGGTACATGCAGATGTCACTTTTACAGCAGATGTCAGTTTACGGCCATGACAAGCAACGTAGCACATACCCCTGCTCCTAAGACTTTGGTATACTGGCCGAATGTCCAGTGTTGCAGGCAGCAACCTCCCTACTGTTATGAATACTGCAACATGAGAACAGAAGGAGATTACCTACTACAAGTTTCCTTGGTTATAGAGAGGGACATACACAGCTTGTGAGGAAGTGGTATGGGATTCTTTTTCTATGGTGATTTGAACATGGAGAAGCTCAAGTCACTGTCGTGTTTGACCAGACATTTATTTTTTATGTAAATTGAGACCTCTCCTCTTTAGTCCCTTTAGTCTAAATGTGTAGAAGGCATTATAGTCTTGCATCACCTGAATGTTTCCCACAGTTTAAACCATGACTCAGTGACAGTACATGTCCACATTCTCTGGGATGAGGACAGCCTGTACGGAGTGGAGTTTCTTGTTTAGACTGTGACAAAGTGAGATAGTGCCAGCTATGCCAGGAGAAGTAGGGCACTGGACGTGTAACAGATGCCAGCACAGCTAGCTGGAATTTAGTAAAGAATGATATGTTATTTGCATATCAAACTGATTTGTACAGATGCTTGGTTGAAAAATGTATCTGTAAAGCTGTGTTAAAAATATTTCAAGTGTGCCCTGCAAGGCAGAAAAAAAATGTACATGCATTATTGTAACTGTTTAAATGTATATATTGTAACAGACGATACTGGAAGAGAAGAGCTTAATCTCAATCCACCTGACTTTAAGAAATAAGAAAATTAACATCTTTATGGCCTAGGCCCAATAATTTTACTGACAGTTTTGAATGAAGCCAAAGACCCAATGTCTCTAAGAAGCATGGTTTGTTAGTCTCTGTAAGGAGAGTAATTGTTTTATGACTTCCAGAAGCTGCACCAGATCTGAGCAAAGCTCTTATGTGTGCAGTACTGATACGTAGGTGGTAAATTCTGGCAGTTTCGAGCAATGGGGGAGAGGGGTGCATGGAAACCAAAAGTCAGATAACTAGATGTATGTGATGTAATTCTGTACAGAATTAATGTTTTAATATTAGCCGAGACTGAAGTCTCAGGGCAGTCTTTCTTGAAAGCTGACACAGGATCCCTCACCTACTTCATCTTGCCTAGCTCTAATAAGCGATCAGAGATAGTAATTCTATAAATCAGTTAAGAAAATATAGTGAGATTAGATAAAGTACTGTTTTTCTGTAACTCTCTGAATCTATTAATCTGTGTTATTTTAATATTTCCTGTGAGTGAAACTCTTTACCGTAAACAGATTTTGTATTTTCATGTTCTTTTACTATTTATTAAATATATTTACATTTTTCATTGTGGCTGACCTTTTAGAAAGCAGTTTAACATTGGAGAGTAACTGCATTTACTTGGTGGCACTGTGGGCTTCATGCTCCTGAAAGTCTGGCCACATGGAAACATTACCATTTATATAAGTATTAATTGTACTAAGAGTAATAGGGTACCCTGGTAACAGCCTTAAAGTAGCTGGCTGATGGCAGCGAATCTACCTTATAATCTGGGCAGAGGGGGCATAGCTGGCAAATCTGTGCCAGCCTTTTTCAGGTTTGTGTGTGTGTGTGTGTGTGTGTGTGTGTGTGTGTGTGTGTGTGTGAGTGAAAATCAAATCTCAAAGAGTGTGTGTGTGTGTGTGTCAGCTACTTGGAGCAGGGACATGAAGCATTGGTTTCACAAAGAGAGTGCTGGAGGACTTGGCCTGGACATACAACTGCGGACTTAACCCTATAGCTGTGCTAGTGGGGACCCTTACTGGGGCCCTGGAGGGGTAGACACAAAGAAATCCAGACCCTGGGCTGGCTAAGTTCCCTGTGTGCTCTTAAGTGATACTGTGCTTGATGCAGAGGTCTATCTGGAAATACTGAGTGCATCCATTTGTATTCGAAGTGAATGTCCCTCTCCAGTGTCAGTGGTGAGAATTTACACTCCTTGATTACTGGCCCAGAGTGGGGATGTCACACAGACTCCTAGCGCTGAGCAGTAACACCTTGAGATTTTCCTGGTTTTGATTTGCTCTGTTGGAAGTACTTTCAGATTGGCTGCTCAACACCTTCCCTCAAGTAAGTCTAGTATGGGGTACAGGGGGATGGAATTGTCTGCAACACAGGTGATCAGGAGTTTGATTAGCAGCTTCAGCACTGAAGGAGCAGGGCAGGAAGAATGAAGACGGATGGCCCAATCTCCTCCCCCAGGAGACGCTGGTGTTTGTGACCTCAGAAGCACACAGAGTAGTCCACTTTCCACAGTGGCAACCCCTTAAAGAAAGGATGGGCATCCTTCGCAGACAGCACACATTGTGCATCTCCTCCCTGACATCTTGCTAAGTACAACCACAGTTAAAGCCAGTGAGTAAAAAGAAAAAAGGCCATCCTTGATGGCTGTGGCTGCCTGGATGACTCCTCTCAGAAGTCACTCCCCAGGTGAAGGGAACAAATGCACTGATGGACTGACAGATGGTCAGTAGGCAGTGGGGATAAAAATCACAAAGAAAAGACTCAAGAGTATACAAACATCACACCAAAAATACTTAATGAGCAAAATAAGTTATGTACTCACCATAATATTCCATGTGTGTTGTCCATCTCGCCTTCATTCTTAAATGGTTGGGTTCGAAACCGATCCTTGCTTCCAACTCGGCCTTGTATAAAAGCTCGAGGTCCTCTACTAGCTCGTGGCTGAAAACCTTATCCCATTATGCCCTAGGAAAGCTCCCCAGATCTTATTTGCTGATACAATAGGTACCCAATAAAAAACTATGGAATACCTAATGGAACACTGAAGGAGGTTCGGAGCAAATTAATTACCAAATGTACCTGCTGAGCCCCCCAGGAGCCCAAGACTGGGGGAAGGAGGGTGGGATGTAAGAATGAAGGTGAGATGGACAACACACATGGAACTTTATGGTAAATACATAACTTCTTTATGTGATGTTATCCTAATATGGCCTTCATTCTTAACTGGTTGGGACAGTGTCCCTAGCACCATCTTTCCTGGGTGTCTCATATGAGAATATTCTTCGGAACAGTGGACCCAAAAGAGGCCCTGTTCCTGGAGGCCAAATCCACTTTGTAATTAGTGATAAAGGTATGAGGCCATGCCCATGTTGCTGCAGCACAAATGGTGTCAATAGGAAGTCTAGCCCAAAAGGCAGAAGACGTTGCTATGGCTCTTGTAGAATGACTTTTTACTTTATAAGAGAGTTCTTTGTTCTGAGATTTGTAAGTAAAGGTAATACAATCTGAGAGCCATTTTGAAAGTGTAACTTTAGCTGCAGGAGTGCCTTTCTTAAGAGTCTGAGAATGATGCAAATAATTGGTCAGATTTTCTGATGTCCTTTAGTCCTATAAAAGTAGAAATGTAATTGTCTATTTACACCTAGTTGGTGTAGCATACATTCTGCCTTGTCACAGTTGGGGAAAAAATTGGTAGTTCTATGGATTGATTCAAATTAGACTGAGTATACTTTGGATAGGAAGGATGGACTTATTCTTAGGGATACTCTCTGTGAAAAAGCATGTAGGGGGGCTTTATAGATAAATGCTTGTAGCTCCAAAACTCTTCTATCAGAGGTGATGGCTATCAAAAGGACAGTCTTCCAAGTCAAATACTTTAGATCACAGGATGATGCAGGTTCAAATGGGGGAGAGAATCAAATAGGATAAAACAAAATTCAGGTACCATGGTGCTGGAGGGGCTTTAATGGGTGGTCCTAATAAAATGGTGTCCCAAGTCTGTGGGGCTTTACATTCAGCCCCGACTCACCTATATGGAAATTAGATATTGTTGCTAACTGAACCCCAATAGTAGCTGCAGCTGCACCTTCATTAAATAACTTTGCCAAGAATGGAGGCTATAGGGGCAGAAAAGAGGGTGAATGAAGATTTTTAAGGCCAAAGAAGAAAATCTCTTCCATTTGCAACTATCGTTGAAGCCTTATGAGACAAAATCAGGATATGCTTAACTGATGGAGAAAGGTTAGGGAGCCTGGCTATGTTTTGAATCAGAGCAGTCAAGCTGTCAATTTGAGGGTTTGCAGGGAGGGGTGGAGCATACCTGGTGCATGGGTGAGAAGGTCTGGAAGTGGGTCAGGAATCCACGGCTCCTCCTGAATATGAGGCCAAAGGAAGGGGAACCAGATTTGATGAGGCCAGTAAGGAGCGAAGAGCATCAAATTCCTTCCCAAGAAATTGGCTTTCTGAAGAACATTGGGTATTAACGGAAAGGGAGGGAAGGTGTAGAGGAGACCTGAGGGCCAATCGTGTACAAGTGCATCCCTTGGTGACTCCCAGAGAGGGGGGATAAGGGCAAGATAGATGCATTTGGTATTCATGGACATGGCAAAAAGGTTGCAGCAAGGCTGGCCCCATTTGCAGAAAATCTTTTCTGCTTCTTGTTTTAGGAAAGACTTGTGACACATTAGAATCGCTCTGCTGAGTTTGTCTGCTATAACATTGCATTTCCCCAGGATGAGCATTGCTATCAGAAAGCGTTGGGAGGAAGTCACCCACTGCCATACTCTCATGGCCTCCTGACAAATGGGGTAAGACCGGGTTCCTCCTTGTTTATGTACCACACAACCAACATGTCTGTCTGTATTGCAATAGCTCTTAGTGGAAGAGAGTTTTGGAATGCTTTCAATGCTAAAAGCACCACTCTCATCTGTAGGATACTAATGTGCAAATGGGTCTCATGATCCTGCCAAGTGCCCTGGACTGTCCTTCACAGATAATAACCCCCCCCCCCCCCAATCTGGGAAGCGTCCGTGATCACTGCGGCTAAAGGCTGTGGAAGAACAAAGGATTGACCTAATGTCATGAGTGGAGTTAAGTCACCAACGAAGGTCCTTCTTGCAAGACTCGTTATAATAATTTGGTGGGACAAGGACATTTCCTGCATGGACCACTGAGTTTAAAGTAACCACTGCAGAATTCTCATGTACAGAAGTGCTAACGGAATTAGGAACCATAAGACTTTCAGTACCATTTTTGCTAGTACTTTTTTTTTTTTGGAAAGTAGAATTAGGACCCGATGTAGAAGAATTTGCACCCTTCCAGAAGGAAGTTTTGCCATCGTATTTGTTGTATCTAAATCTGCTCCTATAAAAACGATACACTGAGATGGCAGAAAGGCATATTTTTCATAGTTTATTGTGATTCCTAGGTAAGAGCAGAGATGCAAGGTTGTGTGTGTCGCTTTTGTTAGTAGATGCTCGGTGGTGGCAGTTAGTAGCCAGTCTAGGTACAGAAACACTCTGAATCCTAGGTGTCTCAAGTGAGCCGTGACTACTGCCATACATGAACACTCTGGGGGCTATAGTGAGACCAACGTGCACAGCTTGAAACTGGTAGTGACTGGCTCCCAGACAAAAGCGCAAATGACTCCTAGATTGCCTGTCCATTTTAATGTGTAGTACGCATCCTGGACATCTATCTAGCACAATCATCTTGTCCCAGAAAGGGGAGTATCGGACTGCAGTATTACCATCTGGAACTTTGATTTCCTTACTGACTTGTTTAATTTGCTGAGATCCAGGATGCATCTCAAGTCCCTGGTTATCTTTGGAACTAAAAAGAACCTTCAGTATGTTCCGGATCGTATTTGGTCTGCGGGGACTGTCTGGATGACTTTTTCTAGCAACTTTTGTAATCCTAGAGTTGCCTGTTCCCTTTGACTGGGTGAAACATCCGGGATGTTTTTCATGTTTGGGACAGGGAAAGAAAAGGGTACAGAGTAACCACTGGACACAATGCTTTGTACCCACCTCTATTTTATTTTTAGCCAGGCTTCTGGTAACAAAGATAAGAGATCCCCGACTGCCTCCAAAGATGGACAGACAGGCCTCCTTTCAGGAGTGCTGAAAGGGCTTACGAAGGAAGGATTCTGTCTCACCCTGATTTTGCGGACCCCTCTGCCACATGGCTGGCATCTTCCATTACTGCTTCCCCCTCTACCCCTGGGGGAAGGATCACCATGTGTGTCCTGAAAAACCCTCTGGGATTTTCGGAACCACTTTTTTCCTCACTTTTGACCTTTTGGATAAGGTCTAGAAGGGTAGGGAAAAACGTACTCTTATGGCAGAAAGTTTTTCCTTCTTGTTCACACCTGGTTAGTGTGTCTGACATTTGGCCCAAACAACGACGAGCCATCGAAAAGGGCATTAACAAAAGAAAATTTTAAAGGATCCTCAAAGTCACACAAGCGCATCCAGGAATGTCTCCTTAAGGAAATTCCTGAACCTGCTGCCCTACTCGCTGCATAAGAAGCGAGTCTCATGGAGGAGTTGACCACTGAATTTAAGTTGGAGAGCTAAAAGGAAACCCTTCTCTGACACCTCTTCAGTTACTGAACCTTGGAAAGCATCTCCTAGCTCCTTCAGATCATCACTCTGAAGTCTGGTAAAGTGGGTGAGATAATTCAGCGATCTGAGTGCAAAAGTCGCTGAAGAAAAGCTGTGCTTTTCATATCTGTCCATCGTATGAGATCTCCTTGTTCAGCAGATGGACAGAAGAGGACATCTCTGAAAGTTACATTTTGGTGGCTGCCCCCATCACCATAGCATCTACTGAGACACCCTTTGCAAGAAAACTCTTACCTGTAGGGGATATTATGAATTTGTTTGCCCTCCGGGGAAAAGGCTCCATTGAGTCTGGAGACTCTCACTCCTTTTGACAAACTAGGTCCATCAGTTCGTCAAAAGGCGGAGACACCCAAGTGGTAAAAGAACAAGAACCAAAAGCCTTCAGGTATACAGACACCTCAGAAAGGTTGATGGGCTTCAAGCTGCCTCTCTGTTTAAGTACTTCCAGGATGTCTGTGAAGGAGTCATCCTCAGAGTGCGACAGTGGGGACTCTTCAAGGTCTGTATGAGTTGTGATGGACTCCTCTGGGGAGTCTAAATGCTTCCTCTTGCAAAGTCTCTTAGAAGGAACCTCTTCAGAAGGGTATTCTGGAGAGGTTTTGGAGGAGAACGGTTCACCCAATGAGGCATCCTGAGGCCTAGAGTCTCCGCGTCTCTGTGGATGGAGTGGTGCAGAGACAGACACCAGTGCCTTAGGGGGAAGAATGTCCAGACCAGAGAGGGGAATTGGCTGTGGAGATGGCACTCTCCTCATCACCTAGAATGTCCCCTGATCCAAGGAAACTCCTGGCTCCAAAGAACCAGAGGGCATCCCGGGAACCAAGGGGGTCGGCTCAAAGGCAGATGTAGGGGCAGAGCTCACCTGCACCGAAGCCCTGAGAGGCAAGTTCAGATCTGACAACTGTCTGATCAGACTCTACTCCCCAGATCCGAGCGGAGAGCGGCGGCTCCCAAACTCCTCAAGGTCAGATGGAACAAGTAAGTCGGAGCAGAAGTTGGACCCAAAAATCCTGGGACAGGTCTCTGTTCTGACAGTTCCACTATGATCAGTTCTAGACATTCTGGCTCTGAAGTCCGAGATTGGATTGGAGGAGGAATCTATGGTGAAAGGGTGGGTTTGGTCAGTTCCAAAGCACTCTTGGTTGGATATGACAGTTTGGCGAGCACCGGTGTCCTTAAAAGCCTCGGCACCACACGATTCACATCATCATCATCATCATCATCAGAGAGGCTCCTGGAGGAGTGAGGAGGAGGAGGAAGCAGAAGATCTAGTAGACTGTAGTAAAAGAGATCTCAAAGTTGGAGAAACCAGTTCCAATTCCAGGGACTGGCTCAGCAACTGAATTTCCATCGGTTCCGATACAGAAGAAGCAGTGGTAGCATGTTCCTTGTGACAGACGACCTTCAGGTCTGGAGCTGAAACTTTAGATTTTTTTAATGGCTCAGACTGAGAGCTCGAAGAAAAGGACCTTTTCCCCGACTTATCAGATTTTGGAGAAGGGGATTTGGCCAATTTTGAAGTACCCTGACATTCCACAATTGCTTCAGCAAAGGTAGTCCAACAAACCTCTCAATATAAGTTTATTCTTTCTTCAAGCAGAACTCTATGGCTAAATGAGTGATGGCACATGACTCCTGCAAGTGAACTGCTCTGAGAAAATACACACAAATGGTGTGACTGAGTCAGTGACATTTTCTGACTACATTTTACACATTTGCTGAACCCAGAGGGTTTAGGATCCTTACACATTGTAACTGTAAATAACTGCAGCAGCTAATAACTACAGAAAAGTATATTTATATTAGCACTATTCTTTTCTTTTTTTTAAAACAATAAACAGCCAAAAACACTCGGGGGGGGGGGGGGTGCTCTAACTAAAACGGTCTTTAAAGCTGGGATAGAGGAAGAAAGGCCTTGCGAGAAACAATGATGGCCCAACAGTAACAACAACTCGGAGAAGAAACAGAAACACACAATTTACTCAAATATTAATTATAATTATAAAAGGATAATTGGAAAAACACCGTCAAATCTGACAAAGGTATAGCAAAAAATAATCTATTTAGCCAGAGCCAGTAGGAGAGCAGCCGATCTTGTTTAGAGGCAAATGAGATCTGGGGAGCTTTTTCCTAGGGCATGATGTCATAGGGTTTTCAACCACGAGCTAGAAGACGACCTTGAGCTTTTGTATAAGACCAAATCAGAAAGTACAGTTTTGTACCTACAATAAATGTAGATGTTTGAGTGTTTACCCTGTTGCTGTCAGCACACTTGGGATATCCTGCCATCAGGCGGTCCCCACAGTTGGCCCGAATTCCAAAGTCTTGGTCCGACGTCGGTTGCTGTCGCTTCTTCTCTGACGTCAGTGCGTCAGGGGTATACAAGAGGCATCCAACGCCATTTTCTTCTGTTTTTCTTGCCCCAGATGTCAGGTGCCCCCAAAAGGTAGGCAAAATTACTACTCAGCCAAGCTCCTTGTGGTCCTGCAGAGTGGTGCTAGCAGCAGAGAGGCTAAAAGGGCAACTGTTAAACTGATGAGTGTTTGTTTTCCTGCTACTACCTGGGTGACTGTCCAATCTAGCTAAACTGCAAGTATTTCTGCGTCTTGAACTGTTTTAAACTGTTTAAAGTTGTTTTTCCACCTGCACTTTTAAAGTTTGTCCTCTTTGTTGCTTTTACCTGTTGAGGCTACACACTTAAGTGTGCTAGCCTGTGTTACATATTTATTGCATTTTCCTGCTGTTTGTTGCAAAAAAAAATATCCTTGTTTTCCCGTCATTCCTGACCTAGAGTAGTCCAAATACAGGCTTTGCTGTATTCTGGACTTTTGGAAAGTTCCCGTCTTGCCCATTTCCTTTCTTGGATAAAGGGAGGCTTCTTTGTTCACCAGTGGCAGTGGGGAGCTTGGAGCAGCCTATCCTTGGAGGAGTGTTCCCAGATCAAGAATCTGGTAGTCTACTGGCAGTTTTGGGACAATTTCTAGCTCTTTCAAGTCCCCCTGTATAAAACCCGCTTTAGCGCGGCTTTACGCGATTTTGCGCATAGCGCAGCACCGCTTAATTGGGTTTAAACCATTCTCGGCTGCACAAAGTCTGCTCTTCACTTTTTCCCTTAGAACTGATCTAGTTCTCATAATAAAAGTACAGTTTTGTACCTACCATAAATGTAGATGTTCGAATGTCCATACAGCTGCAGTCATAACAGATGGGTTATCCTGCCTTCAGGCGGGTCCTCGGTCGGCCGAATTCCAAAGTCTAGGTCCGGCGTTGCTTGTCATCGCTTCCTCCCTGATGTCAGTGCGGCAGGGGTATAAAAGAGGCAGCCGACGCCATATTATTCAGTTTTTCTTGCCCCAGATGTCAGGTGCCCCCAGAAGGAAGGCAAACAATGTTATGCAAAAATGCAATGTTGATAAATCAAAAACAGTAGTTGCAAGCAAATACACCATAAAAGAATACCCCAAAAGGTTATATGAAAAGGGTTTGTCATAAGGCCTGTCCTAAGAGGGGTTGGAGGGAGGGAAACCTAGACTGCAGCTGTATGAGCACTCGAACATCTACATTTATGGTAGGTACAAAACTGTACTAAGTTCATCGTGCATACAGCTGCAGTCATAACAGATGGGTAGAATCCCAAAGCTAAGTAAGGGTGGTAGGCACTAAGTGGAACTAGGAGGGGCTAGGATGCCCTGCAGGACTGCTGTGGCAAAGCCCGCTCTAGATGTACAGTATAGTGGGAGGTGATTGTGCTTAGAGAAAGTGTGCACTGAACTCCAGGTTGCTGCTTCCAAAATATCCTTGGTAGGGACCCCCCTGAGGAAGGCTGCAGAGGTAGCTGTGGCTCTGGTGGAGTGGGTTCTGATGCAAGCAAGCACAGTTTTTCCATGAAATGAGTAACAAAAGCGTACGCAGTGGGCTATCCATTTTGAAATTGTTTGTTTGGAAATAGCCTTTCCTTGAGCACCTGCAGCATAGGACACAAAAAGTTGCTCAGATTTCATGAATGGCTTTGTCCTGTCCAAATAATAACGAGGTTGTCTGTGAATGTCCAAGGAATGAAGTAGTCTTTCCCCTTTGTTTTGTGGATTAGGATAAAAGGTAGGTAAGTGGATAGTCTGATTCAAAGCTACACTGGATACTACCTTTGGCATAAAGGTAGGGTTGGTTCGTAAGGAAACTCTGTCCTGATGGAAAATGATGAATGGTTGCACAGCCACGAGGGCCTGTAGCTCCGAAACCCTGTGAGCTGAGGTGATAACCAGAAGAAAGGCTGTTTTCCATGACAAGTACTGTAACTCTGATGAAGAAGCTGGCTCGAAGGGAGGAAGGGTCAGCTTTTCCAATACGAAGTTGAGGTCCCAAGCAGGGACTGGTAGTTTCCTTGGGGGTTTTATATTATTTGCCCCTCTGAGGAACTGCCTTAAGAGAGGAAGAGAGAATAAAGGAGGATCTGTTGTATTGTGCAGAAATGGCTGAAGCGTGGATCTTGATGGAGGAGAAGGAAAGTCCATTGTTTAACATCTCAGCAAGGTAATGTAAATTTGAGGTATATTTATTACCCAAGGTTTCTGTCCCTTCTTTTGATTCCAGGCACAAAATCGTTTCCATTTGGCGGAGTAGGCCTTTCTAGTAGAAGGTCTTCTGGCCTCCAAGATGACATCCTGCACCTCCTTGGAGGGGAGAAACTGTTGGGATATCAAGGAATTCTCCATGCAGCTAGATTTAGAGTTTTAAGATGGCTCTGAAGAGTTTTGTAGTTGTGCTGGGACAATAGAAGAGGGACTAGAGTTAGGATCCATGATGGGGAATGTGTCAGGCACTTCCGGAGTGGATACCAGTGTTGCCTTGGCCAGTCTAGAGCAATGAGAATCATTTTCGGCCTCTCTGCTCTGGCTTTTAATAGAACCTTGGGCAGCAGAGGAAAAGGCGGGAAGGCATAGACTGTCAATGTTGCCCAATTGAAGGAAAGTGCGTCCACTTTCCAGGCCTGTGGCTAATAGGTCCTTGAACAAAATTTTTTCAACTGGCAATTTCTGTGGGTTGCAAAGAGATCTATGCCTGGCTGTCCCCATGCCTGAGTTATCTTTGTGAAAATTTGAGGATGCAACTTCCATTCGTGTGGATCTGTCATATTTCTGCTAAGATTGTCTGCCAGTGTGTTTTCCTTCCCTGGCAGGAATTGTGCCTGTAGTTGAATTTTCAATTCCAGTGCTGTGTTCCATAGGGTCATGGCTTGCCTGCACAGGGGGTATGAATGAGTTCCCCCCTGTTTATGTACCACATATCACTGTGGTGTTGTCTGTCCTTATCAATAGCTGGCCTGGATGCAGTAGGTCTTTGAAGGTCATAATAGCCTTTTGCACGGCTAGCACTTCCTTTTGGTTGATGTGAAGGAGCTTCTTTTTTCGTGCCCATTTTCCCTGAATGCACTGATTTGTCATGTGTGCTCCCCAGGCGTAGTCTGAGGCGTCTGTTGTGATGATTTGAGTTGCTTGAGGTACACAGAAAGGAAGACCTGTGTTTCTTTGGCAAGCTTGAGCCCACCACATAAATTCCTTTTGAAGGCATGGAATGAGTGGAATAATTGCTTCCAAGCTGTGGCTGTGTTGAGACCATAAGTTTTTTAGGTACCATTGAAGTTTCCTCATATGCAGCTTTGCACATGGGATTAGTAGGATGCAAGATGCCATGAATCCCAGAGCCTGCAGGACTTTCCTTGCAGTTAGCCTGGTGTAAGTTGCCATTTTTCTGAAGTATTGAGACAGTTGCCCTTGCTTGTCTGGCGTGAGGTAGACCATCTGGGTGGTTGTATCCAAGCTGGCACCCAGGAAAATTATTTGTTGAGAGGGTATTAGTTTTGATTTCTTTTTGTTGACTGTGTATCCCAAGAAGTTCAACAGTTTTATTACAAATGCCAGGTGCTGCAGTAGTATGTCCTTGCTGTCCACTTGGATCAGGCAGTTGTCCAGATATGGGTAGATTTGTATCCCTTGTAGTCTGCAGAAGGCGATTACTGATGCCAGGCATTTCGTAAACACTCTGGGCGCAGTAAATAAGCCAAAGGGCAATGCAGAGAATTGGTAATGGGTTGAACCTGCAAGAAATCTGAGGTATCTTCTGCAATTTTGTCTGATAGGGACATGCAGGTATGCCTCCTTGAGGTCTAATGTTACGAGCCAATATTGTAGAATCTGAGGAATGTTCGGCTCCAGGGGATTTAGGCCTTTTTGCTGGGCCTCCTGGCCTCCAGAATGACATCCATAACAGCTTTAGATAAAGGTGTTGGCTGGTTGTTTAGGTAATTTGCCATGCAGCCAGGTTTAAAGTCTTGAGCTGGCTGTGTAGAATCAGACTGTCTCGCTGGATGAGCAGGTGAGGAATTTGTGGCAAAATCCATGGTGGGCCCTGGGCCATGTTCCTTAAAATTGGATACCAATGTTGGCATGGCCAGTCTGGTGCAACGAGAATCATTTGTGGCCTCTCTAATCTGACTTTCAGCAGTACCTATGCTAGAAGAGGCAGTGGAGGGAAGGCATACACTGTTAATGTTTTCTAACTGAATGATAGGGCGTCAACTTTCCAAGCTAGTGGGTGAATGGTCCTTGTACAAAATTTTTGAAGTTGGTGGTTGTGGGGGCTTAACAGATCTATGTCTGGGTGCCCCCATTTTCGAGCTATCATTGCAAATACTTGTGGATCTAGTTTCCATTCGTGTGGATCCATGACTTTTCTGCTTAGGTTGTCTGACAATGTGTTTTTATTTCCTGGCAGGAATTGTGCTTGTAATTGAACCTGGTAAGACAGTGCAGTGTTCCACAAGGTCATTGCTTGCCTGCATAGAGAGTAGGAATGTGTGCCCCCTTGCTTATGTACCACATAACTGTGGTGTTGTCTGTCCTCATTAGTAGTTGTCCTGGGTGTAGAAGGTCCTTGAAAGCTGTTAGGCCATTCTGCACTACTAGCATTTCTTTTTGGTTGATATGCAGCATCACACAGCTTTCCTGAAAACACTCGAGGGGATAAATGTATCTCCAAACACCATCATATTAGGTGATTTCAACTACCCAAATATAGACTGGGATCATTACTCAAGCCCCAACACTCTAGCCCAAAGGTTCCTGGAGTTCATAAACTCAAATGCCATGGAACAACTTGTCACCATCCCCACGAGAGGAGAAAACATACTAGATCTCATCATCACGAACATGGGGACACAATGTTCAGCACCAGAGGTGTACCCCTCATTGGTGAGATCAGATCATAAACTAATCTCACTGGAAGTCCACATCCCCCACCCCAGATAAAAAAAAACACAGTGAAGAACTTCTCAAAAGCCAACTTCACACTTCTTAAGACTGGTGTGGTTTCCTTCAAGGCCCCCGAGCCAGCGGAAACCATTACCCAAACAGCTGAATCACTTACAAATGCCTTCTTATCAGCACCTCCAGGACTGCATGGATCAGGCAATCCCAAACAAAACAAAGACTCTCTTCACCAAAGGCAAGCGCCCAGTCTGGTGGACCCCAGCCATTAACAAACTCTACAATAAAAGGAGAAAGCTACTACAAGATAGAGCAAAATCCTTAAAAGGGAAGACACCCTTGATCACTATAAGTAAAAAACTATGATCGCTCATAAAATCATCCAAGGCAAATTTTGAAAGAAAAATCGCTAAGGACTCAAAAGACAATCATAAGGCCTTTTTTAGCTATGTTAGAAACCTGGGAGGAAACTCCCAGATATGCTCAGAATTAGTTCAAAATGATGTAAAAATCACTGAGCCAACAGACATTGCCAACATACTGGCTGACAGGTTCAGTGCAAATTCTCCCCCCCCCAAAAGGAGAGATATCTATCCCAGCGGATTGTAGCCTCCCACACATCTCAAATGCTCAGGTGAAAACTGCTCTCCAAGGCAAAACACAGCATCTATGGGACCAGATGGTGTCCCCGGTTGTGTGCTCCACGAGCTCAATGAGGAATTAAACCCGCTGTTAGGGCAGCTGTTTAATCTTAGCCTCACCTCAGGATACGTACCCAAGGAGTGGCGACGGCAACTGTGGTCCCACTTCACAAAGGCGTGCCTCCACTGACTCTGGTAATTACCCCATCAGCTTGACAAGCCTAGTCTGCAAAGCTATGGAGAGGATCATAATAGAACTCATAAATAAAGACATAGGGGACTTACAGACATTGGATCCAACCCAGTTTGGCTTTGTCAAGGGCAGATCATGCCTTTTAAACTTGGTTGATTTTTCTGAAACAGTCACCAAGGCCATTGATGAGGGCAAGGCAGTCCACACAGCCTACCTTGACCTTGCAAAAGCTTTCGACACAATACCCCACTCGGGTATCATAGATAAACTCACCAACTTAAATGTAAACCCATACGTCACAAGATGGGTTGCAAACTGGCTAAGTGACAGAACCCACAGGGTCAGAGTGGCTGGCGCCATGTCAAACTCCAAGCCGGTCACAAGTGGTGTCCCACAGGGCTCAGTCCTAGGCCCCCTCTTGTTCAGCATCTACTTTTCAGAAGTACAGGCAAACACAGGAGGATTATGGCTGACTAAGTTTGCAGATGACTGCAAACTGGGCGCCATAGTTGAAAACACATCAGACACAGATATCCTCCAGAAGGGTCTCATAGAAATGGATAACTGGTGCCAGAGCCATGGCCTAAAGTTAAACGCCAAAAAATGCATAGTCATACCCTTCGGGAAAAACAAGGTTACCCCTAGCTACCATATAGGTGGCAATCCACTAAGCACAGAAGAGGTAATCAGGGATCTGGGGACCCAGGTTGACAGTAACCTTTCATTTGACACCCATGTTGCCAAGGTAGTTAGGAAAACCTTCTACATTGCCCACCTGATCATGAAGGGATTCACATCTAGATCAAGGGAGGTAATTGTTCCCCTGTACTCATCACTCATCAGACCAATGATGGGAGTACAATGCCCCATTCGGAATGTATCTTACCCGACACCTGCAGCAATTGGAAAGGCCCCAAAAGTTTCTCACCAAGAGGATAAAGGGTCTCAAAAATATGTCTTATGCTGCCCGACTGAAGGAACTCCAGCTCTATTCGGTCGCATACCGTCTGCTCAGAGGTGACCTGTGCCTAACATACAAGGCCATCTCAAACCCGGAATTGATGGACATGCTCCACCTCAAAAAATCTAAATCCATAAGAAATACAAGAGGAAGAGACTTAAACCTTAACACAGTTATAAATAGGACGTGCTGGAGGGACAGATTCATTACCCAGAGACTCCCTATGCTGTGGAACAAAATCCCGGTACATGTGAGGCAGAGCACCTCGCTAGCCCTGTTCAAGAGAAATCTTGACAAATGGATGGGAGATCGCAGGTTTACCCCGGGGATCACCTCAGTGTCACTGCTAGACAGAGGCACGGTAAACTAATGGGCACAGTACCTTTCAAACTTAAGGGGTGGTGAAAGCCACAAAACTTTGGGCTAGGCTTATAAATGCCCTAGGGCAGATAGCCTAGTATGAACCTATGAACCTATGCAAGTGTCTCTGATCTGTAGTCCATTTGCCCTGAATGCACTGTCCTGCCATGTGTGCTCCCCAGGCATAGTCCGATGCATCTGTTGTCATAGTTTGCCTGGCTGTAGGTAAGGTGAAAGGCTGACCCTTGTTGAGGTTACATGCCTGTGCCCACCATAGAAACTCCTGTTGAAGGCAGTGAATGAGTGAAAGCATGGTTTCCAAGCTGTGACTGTGCTGAGTCCATACACTTTTCAGGTACCACTAATTTCCTCATATGCAGTTTTACAAATATTAGTAGAATGCAAGATGCCATGAATCCCAAGGCCTGCAGAATTTTTCTTTCAGGGAGTTGAGTCTTTGTTGCCATTATTTTGAAATACTGAAACAGCTGTCGTTGTTTGTCTGGCGTGAGATAAGCCATCTGGGCCATTGTATTCAAGCTGGCACCCAGGAATGTTGTGTTTTGTGAGGGCACTAGTTTTGATTTCTTTTCGTTTACTGTGTACCCTAGGCAACTTAGAAGGTGTTTAACAAATGCCAGATGCTGCAAAAGAATGTCCTTGCTTTCTGCTTGAATAAGACAGTCGTCCAGGTATGGGTATATTTGAATTCCTCTTTGTCTGCAGTATGCAATTAATGGTGCCAGGCATTTTGTGAAGACCCTGGGCGCAGTAGATAAGCCAAATGCAGTGCAGAGAATTGATAATGTGTTGAACCTGCAATGAAGTGGAGGGTAACTTCTGCAATTTTGTCTGATAGGGACATGCAGGTATGCCTCCTTGAGGTCCAAAGTGACTAGCCAAGCATTCTTGCCCAGCAAGGGAAGAAGCTGCTGTAGTGTTAGCATCTTGAATTTTGGTACTTGCAGATAGGTGTTCAGAATTGAAAGATCCAGAATGGGTCTCCATGCTTTGTCCTTTCTTGGAACTAGGAAGAGTCTTGAGTAAAATCCTTGTCCCTGCTCCTGTGTAGGTACCTGTTGAATGGCTCTCATGTTCATGAGAGCTGTAATTTGTTTTTGTGCCTCTGCCCATTGATTTGGTGGCAGGTTTGGCATTCCTTTGATCCTTGGTAAGGTATGAAAGTAGAATCTGTATCCATGAGAGACGATGTTTAGAACCCATTTGTCTTTTGTGATGATGAGCCAGTTGTCTGCAAAAAATGCTAGTCTTTCTCCCAAGGGTGTTGCCAGGAGAGATTTGCTTGGTAGTTTGAGCACAGTCATTGTGTCTGCCTTCTGCTAGCTTGGGGCCTGTCTTCTCCTCCTTTCTGGGTAGCAGAACCCCATTGGCGAGGTTTGTAAGGGCCCTGTGACTGACCTCTGCCCCTTGGGCGTCTGTATTTGCCCCTCTGTGATCTGTCTGAAGTTGGAAAGGACCAATTTTTTGTTGGCCAATTTCTGCTGAAGCGAGGAGGTTGTACCTGCAAGAAATCCTTGACAGTTTGCATAGATTTAGCCTTATCCTCCAATTTCTTTAAAACCTCTTCTGCTTTGACACCAAATAAAACATCCTGGTGTAGAGGTGCATCTAATAATTTTGCTTTAATATGGTCAGGAAGGGTTTGCTCTTTTAACCAAGCATGTCTACGAATGACTGAGCCAGTAACAGCTGCTCTACAGGAAGCATTGTAAAGTATGCTTGCCCACCTGTTCAGCTGCATGCAACAGATCCTGCATTTCCTTGAATTCAGGCTGTTCTGAGTGTGTGCTCATTTTTTGTTTTAACCGAGACATCAAGAATTGTTGATATTTCAACATGTGAAACTGGCAATTTAATGCTCTCATAGCCAGAGTTGCACAGGTGTATATTTTCTTCCCCATCTATCTAGGGCTCTGGATTTTTAGCCATAGAAGCCTTTGCTCCCTTAGGACCCTGGGATATGGTTTCTGGGTCAGCTACAGGGCTTTTATAAAGGAATTTGTGAGAGTCAGGCACTCTGTAGTATCTGTCTGGTTTGGCTGGAGCAGGAGGTAGAGAGTCTGGATTTAAACTAGACTCCAAGTAGACATCATCCACAATATCTAAAACAGGAGGGATAACAAGATGTCTATGCTGGGGTAATAAAAGGAACTCTCGGAGCCTTTTCTTAGAATCTGAGTAATCCTGGCCTTCCCAGTGGAAATGCTCCCTCATGGTATGCAATGTTTCCCCAAAGGAGTAGTCTTCAGGGGGGAGATGCTGAGGGAATAGTCTTCAGCATCAGAATTCTCTTAAAGTGGAAAAGTGTAATCCTGTTCCTCAGAAGAATCTGAGGAGAGAGAAACCTGGTCAGAGGATGCATAATCCTCCTCTTGTCTTGGTCTTTTATCAGGAGGGGGATGGGAACCCCTGATAAGGGTAATTAAATCTTCAGCCATCTTAAGCTTCTGTTTCTTAGGCATGGGGCCTTGACCTGTAGTCTGAAGAACAGTTTTCTTAGGTTTTAAAGGAGTTTTAAGCTTAGCATAAGATTTAATGGTGAGTGTAGTCGGTCTGAAGACACCTTCTGCAACTGAAGGTGTTTCCTCTGCACCAGTGTCTAAATCTGCTCCGGTGTCGGTAGATGGCTGCATCAGCTTAGTAGACTCCGCTTGGGAGTCGGCAGCTGACTGGGGTTCCAGCTCTGCGGTCGTCAGGGGCTGCGTAGGCGCCTCACTGAAAACCGGAGAACCGGCGACAGGCCCAGCTGAGGCCTCGGGGTCTGGCTTATTCCTAGGCTGCCTGTCTTTATCCTTGCGGTTTTTATTAATTGCGGTAGTCGGTTGCTCCGACGGCATGATATAATTGAATTTCCTACCAAAGTAATGCCGTGCGAAGTCAAAACAGCGTTTGATAGTGCGTTTACTAAACCTAGCGCAAAACCGACAACCTATGACATCGTCGTCTGGACCTAGGCAAGGAATACAATAGGAATGGAAGTACTTATGAGGCATTTGCTTCCTACAAGAAATGCAATTGTTAACTTTTTCTGACATTGGTCTGAGGCAAGAAAATGTTCCCCAACGGGGTACTTAGCTTTATTGAAGAAAACGGACTGAAATTCAAATCGAAAATCTCAGGTGTCGGCCGACCGGCACTTCCGAACTGCTTCTGCTTCGGGCACCGCGCGGCAAGAAAGACTGAAGAAAATGGAGTCGGATGCCTCTTGTATACCCCTGACGCACTGACATCAGGTAAGAAGTGACAGCAACCGACGACGGACCAAGACTTTGGAATTCGGGCCAACTGCGGGACCGCCTGACGGCAGGATAATCCAAGTGCGATGACTGCAGCAGGGTAACACGATGAACATCAGAGGATCGGTTCCAAACCCAACCCAGTTAAGAGTGAAGGCGAGATAGGACATCACACCACTCAAAAAGAAGGGGAACTTGCCTTACATGCCACAACACTCCATCCCACATCTCATGATGTGTGTGGAGGCTACTCTGACAATGCCCCTTTGGAAATTATGTCCTTCTCAGACTGCGAACTGCACACCCCCCCCCCTCTCTGTGGTGCCTCACCAGGTGTGCCACAGATAGTGTCAGTGAGAAAAACAGAAAACTCATGAGCCACGATTGCTGTGGCTGCCTGGATGAGAATCTCTTTCAGGTGACATGCTCTCCCAGTGAAGGGAACAACTGGGCTAATGAACAGAGGGTCTGATGGTTGGCAGGCAACAGGGACAAAAAACAAGACTACTCTCCCTGAGAACACAAATATCACATCAGAACTGCTCAAGAGGTTTTTTGAGCGTGCACACATACCATCCAAAAATTTTAACTGCTTTTCAGAACGGACAGTTATCTTGAACCTCCCAGACATACCCTATAATCCCATTCCTTTATTATTCTCATACCAAAAATGCTGCAGTTTGAAGTAAGAGTAATAAAAAAATAAAAATTTCCATTGTTACTTCCTAAAGATGACAGCCTCAGAGTAACAAATATAAAAAAAAAATGATCATACAAACATAATATATTGTAGCGAGCAAACGGACACCGAAAACACCGCAAAGTTGAAGATAATAAAACAATTAATTCTGATCTGAAAGCAAAACACTGCCTCTTGGCATGTATGAAAAACTCTAAGCAGATGCAATTTAAATCAGGCCTAAATCAATGAGGTTGAGAGTACAGTGCTTACTACAAAAGCAAACTTCTTAGTGGCACATATAGCCTAGGATGACCAACAAACTGATTTTTTTTTCAAGACTACATGAAACTGCTACCCACCAGAAGACAAAAGACAAGACAAAGCTCTTGATTTCTTTTTAAAAGTGGGAAAGAATTTGAAGGAAAAGTGGAAACTCCCACAAGCAGGTGCTGCTGAGAGCAAAACTGCAACAAAGTGCTTTCAGAATGCTGGGAAAAGATTCAAGAGAGGATGGAAAAAAATAATAAACATGCCTTCTGCTACTATGGTATCATAAAATAAGATCCAGTCAGAAGTCTGATGAGTCTTGGGGCAAATGCTAGGACTGCTGACTGGTTGAAGCCCTCTCAAGGGACTCTGTTAGAAGTTCTGAGAGGTGGAGGGAGTAGGACCTGGTATTCACAATGGTGACCATTTTTGTTGCCTATAATAAGACTTCCTCTTGTGGAAAACTGAATTCTGTTTTAAAAAGTGCACATGCCCTCCACTATAACATGCCTTATCCTGGTTTTGAAGGTTTTCAATAATTTCCGGTCAGGATTCTCCAAAGTGGTCCTCACTCAAACGTGGTATCCAATACTGACTGATAAGGCTTCCTATGAAAGGAAATTCAACAAAACTGTCATGGACAAACAAGCACAATGACCA
The DNA here is from genome assembly GCF_019279795.1 of Protopterus annectens. Lineage (NCBI taxonomy): Eukaryota > Metazoa > Chordata > Ceratodontiformes > Protopteridae > Protopterus > Protopterus annectens. Next base: position 1,229,831,888 of record NC_056747.1, on the reverse strand, counting down.
CTAACCCAGCCATGACATCCATCAAATTAAAGCAAGAATACGCTTATATGGAAACTATCAACAGCAAGGCGCAGGACTTTTACAGACACTTCTGTTCATTACACCTTGGGAGGAATGTCAGCTTCACTAAGGCTTCCTCAACCACAATTCTACACATGGGATACGTGTCATACCCAATAATTTTTCAGACCCAACACGGCTAAGATATAAAACCTTAATTTCAATCTAGCCATAGATTTGCTGCCTACATTCACTGGAATAGTGACCAAATATTGGGAATTTGGAATCCATGTCATATACAGGTTAACACACAATATGTCAGAGTGCCCAGTCACAAATAAAGCTCAAACAATGGGATATCTGTCACAAGCAAGAAACTACTTTGGACACAAACAGTCAAAGACTGCAGAAAATGGATTGTTGATAGAAAGCTTTAATAATTAGAACACTTTCATCTGAAAGGCAGTTGGTTCTAATTCATCTTTTTAGTGCAAAAACAGACCTCAACTTGTAACTAAAAAAAAGTGTGTGTTGTTAAAATCTGATAAACCAAATGTATAAGGAAGGAAAGAAATATTCTCCATCTGGTCCATCTACACACATTTAATATCTATATCTACATTCTATATAAGTGCACACACAAACAAATTATGCACATACAATTCTGCTCTTTCTATACATACGTATACACAGACGTATGTATATACACACACAATTATATAATGTCAACACACATCCACCAAAACACATCGACCAGTCACTACAAAAAAAAAAAAAACACAAACCACTGTGCATCGACTCGACCACATTCTGCTCAAATTTTTCTCAACAGCATTAGTGTTATGGGAAGAGCTTTTAAGTTAAGATACATGCGAGGTTTAGGGGCAGGAGTAATGGTAACTTGAGGGTTAAGACAGACAGGAGTTGTTGAGGTAAAGGTGGCATGAGGGTTGAAGAGTAGAATGAGAGGCATTTTAGGGAGTCGTAAAATGCGTGACAATACAATAGAATGTGAGCAGATGAGTGTGTACATTCTTAGTTATGGTGTCTTGACTAGGTAGGTCTTTGCTCCTAAAGGGACTGCTGAGTGGAAGGAAAGGGTGTACAATAACAAAAAAAATGGGATGTGAAGAGTGAATACGTTGTGATAGAGGAAGGTGTAGTTAAATGACTAAAGTTGTAAAAGTGTTTTCATTTTAAGAGGAGTGGTTACATGGGGGAAATGGATAGGTGACGGGACAAACTTCAACAAAATAGGGCTACAGCCCTCACGTTAGCCAAGCAGTTTGTGCATGTGCAGAGAAAGTGCAACAGCAGCGAGAAGTAGTAAGGTAAAAAGTTTTGTTTACTAAATACAGGGAATATGGATTACTAACAGGGTGCTTCCAAGAAGCCTAATGTACCTTGTTTTCATCCTGGAGGATGAAGCAGTAAGAGAAAGAAGCTTCCAAAGAGGACTGTGATGTTCTCTCCAACAAATGGCTTTAATCGCTTCCCTAGCTTAAAATGGACCCCAAGGGCAGTTTGCCTAGTACTAATCTATGAACTTAATGGACACAAGAGGAATAAAATCAGAACTGACCAGGATTCTTAAGAGTAAACATGAGCAATCTCTACTTTAGGTTTGTAGATTAGGTTCATAGATTCATACTAGGCTAACTGCCCTTGCAAGCCATTTTAAGCCTAGCCAATTATCCCCTGTGAGATTCAAACCCTGTACATTGTGTTTGTAAGGCAAATACCTTAACCATTAGGCCACCCTCCCAACTCCAATTAAAAAACATTATTTTGTCTTCAGAGACAGAAAGCATTTCATAAATAAACTAATTTTTTATTACATGTTACTTCAGCCATTTCAAATTATGGGCCTTGCAGCTAGCTGCTGGGTGGAAGGACAGTACAAATGCAAACCTGGCTAGACCTTTTCCTAAGGGTATGAGGTGAGCATTACGACGGTTTTGTTCGCCTTTCGATCCAAGTACTAATTAATTTTTTTCCTTCCCACCACAGCTATGAGTGTATCCAGTTGGAGGGCTGCAAGAAAGTACAAACTTCAGTCCAATTTTTTCATATGGGTCCATGAGTGGCAGGATGGCTTTTGTTTGCTGTTCTTTTCCTTTAATAAATCACTTTTGTGTTCATTTCTTCCCACCATGGTTGGAGGAATTTGGGAAGGAAGCTAGTGTTTGCTTTGAAACTAAAGCAAAAACCCTCTTCTGCCCTTTTTCTCTTGCACAGAATGGCTTCCTTAACATCGTCCCTTAATCCCTCCAAAGGATTACCTTTTTTTTTTTTTTTTTTTTTTTAAAGGATTAATTCTGTATTTGTCCATTATACTCTCTATCATTTGCTATTTTAAATTTTCTACTTATATGATTATTTCATTCTTATTATTAGTGTACAGAATTTTTATTGAGAACCTGTATGCAGAAAGGCGTGGTGAACATAATGAAAAATGGGATGTTAAAAAAATACCAGAACCGCTTTATGAGAAACTAAAGTAAGGAAGTTACTATTGCAGAAATTTATAGTAGGATAAGAAAAGTGGGGGTGAAATTTGTGCCATAAACTGATGGAACTGACCAAGTTATAAAGTATCCTTTTTGGATGATGGCAAGAACCCAGGCAAGACATATGGTCGTGGCTTTCCCCTAAACAGAATAAGCACTTATCAGGCATGTCCTTATGTGGAATTTGTCTTCAATAAGCACACTTCCTCTTCCTAGCTGACATGTACGTTTGAAAAGCTAAAAGAAAGGTAACAAAAACCAAAAAGGGTACTTATCCGTATCAGACAGCCAAAACACATGAACAAACTGATTCCCAAAGCTGGCGATCAGAGGTCCATAGATCAATGCAACAGAAAAGTTCTGAAGGGGGTACGTGCAGATGTCACTTTTACAGCTGTCTGTTTATGGCCCTGACAAGCAACGTAGCATGTGCCCCTGTTACTAAGACTTTGCAATACTGGCCGGATGTCCGATGCTGCAGGCAACTTCCTCCCTACAGTTATGAATATTGCAATATGAGAACAGGAGGACATCTACCTGTACCTCAGTCTTCTACTCTCCCACAATCATGCCACAAGTGGTCATCGGATTTACAAATATCTACGATATGGTTTACAACTTTTAGTAGTATGTCCTAACTGCCCATTCTGGGGGGCGGGCGGTAAACATGTGGTGATTGCCCATGGACAAATGTAGGAGTAAGGGGAACCAGTGCTGTCTGGGCCAGTGGGGAGTCACCAACAAGATTCTTGGGTTGTTCTACTGAATTTTTTGCAGAACCTTCTGAATGAGTGGGAAGGGGGGAGGGAATGCATACAGATATTTTCCCTTCCAAGAAATTGAGAAGGCACCTGTTGCCAGTACCTGTGGCCCGGGTGTCCTCGTGCAAAAGCCAGGAAGTTGCCTGTTGATGGTGGAGGAAAACAGGTCTGTTTGAGGTATACCAAGAGAGAGAGACCGAATGAACGGCATGTACAGTAGATGCAGGGACCAAAAATCAGGAAACTCAAACACAAAACATCCAGCACCAGACAGGTGAAAATGATGAAATTTTATTGTGGCAACTCCAGCAAATGGTGTATTACTGTACTAACACACCATTTGTTGGAGCAGCCACAAGAAAATGTCATAATTTTCCCCTACCTGGTGCTGGATATTTTTGTGTTTGAGTTTCCTGTTTGAGGCATACCCCACCTATGGACCAGATCCAGGAAGAAATCTCTGTGCAGCATCCATTCATGGTGGTCTGTGCTGATTCTGCTCAAATAATCTGCCTGTTTGTTGTGGAGGGAGGGAATGTAGGTTTCATGCAAGGAGATTCCCTGTGAGGTAGCCAATTCACATACCAAAAATGGCTAGCCTGCAGAGCAGGTAGGACTTGCCCCCTTCCCTGCTTGTTGATGTACCACAGCACAGTCGTGTTTCACTGTGTATATCAGAAGTGTCCTCTGTTGAAAGAAAGGTTGAAATGCCTGGAGGGCTAGAAGGATTGCCCTCATCTCTCTGGCATTGGATGTGTTCTGATTGGAGGTGAATTGGCCACAGGCCCTGCACCTGTCAGTGTCCAAGGGTGGCTCCCCATCTCAGGTCTGAGGCATCTGTGGGCATGACCTGAGTGGGCTGTGGTGGGAAGGCTGGGTTGCATTGTATCTGATCCAACCACCATAGTATTTCCTTTTTTTTTTTAAGCAGGGTAGAAGGGGCACAATGTGCTTCAGAGGCTGTTTGTGTTGCTTCCAGACTGAGTGGAGATGCCACTGCAGCTGCCTCATTAAAGGGAGCATGGGTATTGTGGCTGCCATGTAGCCCAGCAGCTTGAGGTCCTGTCTTGCCGAGGGAAGCAGATTCTGCACTTGGTTGAGGATGTGATTCTGGCAGATTTATCTGAAATCCCACAGATTGCAGTAGGTTCACCACAAAGTGGATGCACCCTTGCAGTATTTCTTGGTTGGGAGCCTGGATTAGCATGTCGTCTAGGTAGGAGAATATCTGTATATTCCCTTCTTCCTGCAGTAAGCCACCACGGGGTGACAAGCGTTTGGTAAAGATTCTGGGTGTGGTGGAGAGTCCAAAGGGCAAGGCAAAGAACTGCAAGTGAGAAAAGCCCACAAAGAATCTTAAATATTTCCTGTGTGAGGGCCTGATTGGGATGTGGAGATAAGCATCTTTTATGTCTAATGTAGCCAGGGATCCCAGTGGGAGAATTAGAGGGAAAAGGATTGGCAGGGTAAGCATTTTGAAGGTAGGTACTTTTAGGAAGAGATTGAGGTAGGAGAGGTCTAGGATGGGTCTCCAATGTCTGTCCTTCCTGGAGATGAGTAAGAGCATCGAATAGAAACCTCTTCCTTCTGCAAAGGAGGGGACTGACTCGATAGTGCCCTGGTCTAACATGTCTGCAGTACTGGTGGTAAGAGGTCCAACTGCTGCGTAGGAGGTAAAGAAATGCTTCACCATGTGGGAGGGGAGAGCCAGGACATGAAGTAGCCATTTTGGAGGCTGGAAAGGACCCACTTGTCTGAGGTGAGACAAGCCCAAAGAGGGAGACAATGAGAGAGGCAGGCGGACAGAGGTACAGAAAGAGGGGGTGCAAGACGGCCAGGTAATCAGATGCAACCTGCCCTGTCTTGAAAGTGAGTCCTGTCTGGCTGGAGGTAGGGGTTGCTCTAGGTGGACTTACGAGGCCTTGAAAAGAGGAGCGGGTCGGGAGTATTTCCAAATAAATTGTGTTTTAGAAGGGTAGTTTTGTCAGTGGCAAAAGATACAGTGGCTGGGTCAGCTGGTGGGCACTTCATCGAATGCTTAGCAGTGTCAGGTAGTTTGTAAAGCCTGCAAGGTCTACGTGGGTCAGAAGGCTGTGAGTCGGGGTTCAGAGATGCAGAAGAAAAGGCATCTAGAAATGCAGGCAGAAGGGGAGGAACAGCAGATGGACTAGGGGTTTCCATTTGAATGAGGTCATAGTACCTCTTTTGTACCTCAGACATTTCTGAGGAATCCCATTTAAAGTGTTCCTTCATCCTGCCAAATGTCTCATTGAAGGTAAGACCTTCAACTGGAGATTTGGGGTCCAGTGGCTTCATCGGGGGATCCATACCCCAGAGGTGAAGAAAGTTGGGAGTTGTAGGAAACAGTCATCAGAGGAATCTGAAAAGACCTCCTATTACCAAAGTGCTGGATCTGTAGGTAGAGGCCTAGGGCACAGGAGGAGGAGGAGGCAGTAACAACCGGTGAAGGCCTCAGTGCCATGAAGGCAGTGAAGAGACTCTGGCTGAAAGCCTGCCAATCAGGCAAGGTTTCTGTAGAGGGGGAGATGTGTTTTCTTTTTTCCCTTCTTTTAGGAATGGCAGAGGATGTCTGTCTGGAAACAGGCGAATGCAAGAGACTGGAAAGCTTGGACAACTCCCCTGGAATGCACTTTCCCTCCAGGTGTCGACTAGTGGCGCTAGAAAAGCCTCTGCGGATGGGCTCTCACCTGTGGATGGTGCGACATCCTTAGAGGTACCTGCGATCTCCAAAGAGGAGAATCCGGAACCCGCCCCAGTAACCATGCCAATGTCCGCCAGAGGTTGGGAGTCAGCCGGATGAGGCTCAGCAGTAGTTGAGGGCCGCAAGGTCCTGGCCTTCTTTTTTGGTGGTTCAGAGGGGACGTCGGAAGAGCCCTCCATCCTAAGCGTAAGTAGTTTCAGATGTTGGTTCTCAAGGTATAGGCTTAACGTATGCAAGCGACTACCCAAAGTTTTCAGTATCAACGTCTGGCAAATAGGGCAGGCATTATGGTCGTGAGATTTTCCCTAACAGAAAAGGCACTTGTCGTGGGCGTCTTTATGAGGGATCTGGCATCCACACTGATGCTTCCCCCTTCTGGATGGCATTAGCAAGCAATCTTAAGAAATTAGAGGGACTGAAAAGGTCCCTAGCAGGGTACTTATCTGAACAAAACTATGACGTCAGTGGTAACAGGAAAGTACAGTTGTGTACACTTACCATAAATGTACATGTTAGAGTGTATTCACTGTTGCGGTCATTACATTTGGGTAATCTGCTGGCAGGTTGCCCTTAGTCGGCCTGATTAACAAAATCTTGGATCCTGCGTCGTTTGCTGTCCCTTCTTCCATGATGTCAGGGGTATAAAACATGCAGCCGATGCCATTACATCAGTTTTTCTTGCCCCAGATGTCAGGTGCCCCCCCCAAATGGGGAGCAAATAAAATTAAACACAAAAATATACTTGCAACCAAAAGCAAATACACCAAAAAGGCTTTTAAGCATAGTAAAAGAAAGTAGAGGTACAGTAAGAGTAAAACGGGGCTGGACAGAGGGTAACCAAGACTGCAAAAGTGAATACACTCGAACATCTACATTTATGATAAATGTTCACAACTGTACTATGTTCTTTGTGTTTCACTGTTGAAGTCATTACGTTTGGGTAGTTCCCAAAGCTATGGTTGGGAGGATGGATTTATACAGCAATAGGACCAGCTACAAGGCCCTGCAAGACTGTAGTGGCAAAGCCAGCTCTGGATTCAGAGAAAATTTGGTAAATGATGACGCTTGCCGAAAGTATGTACTGAACTCCAGGTAGCAGCTTCTAGAATATCCCTGGTAAGAACACCACTGAGAAAGGCTGCAGAAGTATATGCAGCCCTGGTGGAATGAGATCTGATCCCCTGGGGGATAGGTTTTCCATGGTGCTTATAGCAGAAATGAATGCAATGGCTTATCCATTTAGAAATGGTTTGTTTTGAAATAGCCTTCCCCTCTGTCCCAGCAGCAAATGCCACTAGCAATTGTTTAGATTTTCTTCGAAATTTAGTTCTGTCCAAGTAGAATCTAAGTTATCTGTGCACGTCCAAGGAATGCAGAATCCGTTCCCCTTTTTTGTGGATTGGGATAGAAGGTTGGCAAATTAATGGACTGGTTAAGAGCCACACTGGAAACCACCTTGGGCATAAAGGATGGATTGGTCCGCAGAGATACCCTGTCTGCATGAAAGATGATGAAAGGCTCCACTGCCATAAGGGCCTGTAATTCAGATATCCTTCTAGCTGAAGTGATTGCGAAGAGGAAGGCTGTTTTCCAAGAAAGAAATTTAAGTCTGCAGAAGCAGCTGGCTTGAAAAGAGGTAAAGTGAGCTTTTCCAAAACAAAGTTAAGGTCCCAGGCATGGTAGTAGCTTTCCTGGGTGCTCTCAAGTTCTCTGCCCCTCTGAGATGATGTAAGAGCAGGGGATGAGAAAAGAGGGGTGGTTTTGAGTTACAGTGAGCAGAAACAGCTGAAGCGTGGATTTTAAGAGAGGAAAAAGACAGGCCCTTGTGAAGCATCTCAGTTAAGTATTGCAAAATCTGAGGTAAATTGGGGGCTGCTGTGCTCATCCTTAAAGACTGGTTCCAGGCACAGAATCTTTTCCATTTGTCAGCATACGATTTTCTAGTACTAGGTCTTCTCGCCTCCAAGAGGAGACAAAAAAGACCATAGTGAAGAACTTCTCTAAAGCAAACTTCACACTACTCAAGACTGGTGTGGTATCCTTCAAGGCCCCTGAGCCAGAGGAAACCACAACCCAAGCTGCGGAAGCCCTTACAAATGCCTTCTATGAACACCTCCAGGACTGCATGGATCAGGCAATCCCAAATAAAACCAAGACTCTTTCCACAAAGGACAAACGTCCAGTCTGGTGGACCCCAGCCATTAACAAACTTTACAATAAGAGGAGAAAGCTATTACATGATAGAACAAAATCCATAAAAGGGAAGTCACCCCTGATCATTATTAGTAAAAAATACGAGCACTCATAAAATCAACTAAGGCCAATTTTGAGAGAAAATTGCCATGGATTCAAAGGACAATCATAAGGCCTTTTCAGCTATGTTAGGAACCTGGGTGGAAACTCCCAGATATGCTCAGAATTAGTCCAAAATGATGCAAAAATCACTGAACCCACAGACATTGCCAACATACTGGCAGACAGGTTCAGTGCAAACTTCACCCTCTCCCCTAAAGGAGAGATAACTATCCCAGCCGAGTGTAGCCTCCCGGACATCTCAAATGCGCAGGTGAAAGCTGCTCTCTAAAGCTAAAACACAGCATCAATGGGACCGGATGGTGTCCCCGGCTGTGTGCTACACGAGCTAAATGAGGAATTAAACCCACATAAGGCAGCTGTTTAATCTCAGCCTTACCACAGGATACGTGCCCAAGGAATGGCGACGGCAACTGTGGTCCCACTCCACAAAGGCGCCTCGGACCCTGGTAATTACCGCCCATAAGCTTAACAAGTCTAGTCTGCAAAGCTATGGAGAGGATCATAATGGAGCTCATAAACAAAGATATAGGGGACTTGCAGACATTGGACCCGACCCAGTTTGGCTTTGTCAAGGGAAGATCATGCCTTTTGAACTTGGTTGACTTCTTCAAACAGTCACCAAGGCCATTGATGAGGGGAAAGGCAGTCCATACAGCCTACCTTGACCTTGCAAAGGCTTTCGACACAATACCCCACTCGGGTATTGTAGAAAAACTTACCAGCTTAAATGTAAACCCATATGTCACAAGATGGGTTGCAAACTGGCTTAAGGACAGAACCCACAGGGTTAAAATTGCTGGCGCTGTGTCAGACTCCAAGCCGGTCACAAGTGGTGTCCCACAGGCCTCGGTCCTTGGCCCCCTATTGTTTGGCATCTACTTCTCAGAAGTACAGGCCAACATGGGAGGACTTTGGCTGACAAAATTTGCAGACGACTGTAAACTGGGCGCCATAGTGGAAAGTGCATCGGACACGGATATCCTTCAGAAGGGACTCACGGAAACAGATAGCTGGTGCCAGAGCCATGGCCTGAAGTTAAACGCCAAAAAATGTATAGTCATACCCTTCGGGAAAAACAAGGTAACCCCAAGCTACCATATAGGTGGCAATCCATTAGAGGTTATCAGGGACCTGGGGACCCAGGTTGACAGTGGCCTTTCTTTTGACACTCACGTTGCTAAAGTGGTTAGAAAGACCTTCTACATTGCCCACCTGATCATGAAGGGATTCACATCCAGATCTAGTGAGGTCATTGTTCCCCTGTACTCTTCACTTATCAGACCAATGATCGAGTACAATGCCCCATTCGGGATGTATCTCACCCGACATCTGCAGCAATTGGAGAGACCCCAAAAGTTCCTCACCAAAAGGATAAAGGGACTCCAAAATCTGTCATATGCTGCCAGATTGAAGAAACTCCAGCTCTATTCAGTCGCATACCGTCTGCTCAGAGGTGACATGTGCCTGACATACAAGGCCATGTCCAACCCGGAATTAATGGACATGCTCCACCTCAAAAAATCCAAATCCACCAAAACCACTAAAGCAAGCGACTTAAACCTTAGCACGGATATAAATAGGACGTGCTGGAGGGATAGATTTATCACTCAGAGACTCCCTATGCTGTGGAATAAAATCCCGGTCCATGTGAGGCAGAGCACCTCGCTGACTCTGTTCAAGAGAAATCTAGACCTGTGGATGGGAGATCGTAGGTTTACCCCGGGAATCATCTCTGTGTCACTGCTGGACAGAGGCACAACAAACTAATGGGCACAGTATTTTTTCATATAAGGGGTGGCGTAAGCCACAAAAATTTGGGCTAGGCTTATAAATGCCTTAGGGCAGATAGCCTAGTATAAACCTATGAACCAAGATGACATCCATCACAGGCTTGCTGAGGGATGCTAAGGGTGAATTCAAGTGATTAGCCAAGCTGCAAGGTTCAATGTTGGGAGCTGAGGGTGCAGAATTTGGTTCTTCTGCTGAGACAGTAAGGAAGGTGTCGGAGGCAGGTGCCATGGAGATATTTGTGACACACTGCACAGGAGTGGGCACCAGTGCTGGCGTGGCCAGTCTGGAGCAATCAAAATAATGTTTGGTTTGTCCTGTTTGACTTTTAGCAGAACTTTGGAGAGCAGAGGCAGAGGGGGAAAGGTGTAGATTACTAGGTTTTTCCAGCTGAAGGACAGAGCATCAACTTTCCAGGCTTTTGTGTGAGCAGTCCTTGTGCAAAATTTGTCCAAATGGTAGTTCTGGGTGGAGGCAAATAGATCTATGTCTGGGCTCCCCCATTTGTTTGTCAACATGTTGAAAATCCGTGGTTCCAGTTTCCACTCGTGTGGGTCCAAGAGACTACTGCTTAGTCCATCTGTCAGTGTATTCAGTTTTCCTGGCAGGAATTCAGCTTGTACTTATGTACCAAATAACCGTGGTGTTGTCAGTCTTTACCATTAGTTGTCCTGGATGAATGTAGTCCTTGAAGGCTGTCAGAGCATTCTGTACAGCTAACATTTCTTTTTGATATGTAGGTGCATTTGATTTGGGTTTCTTTTGCCCTGAATGCACTTCCCTGACCGATGAGCCCCCCATGCATAGTCTGAGTCTGTAGATAGGGTTTGGACGGCATGGGGTAGTGTGAATGGCAGTCCCTTGTTTTGGTGGCAGGCCTCTGCCCACCATAGGAACTCCAGGCATAGGCAAGGTATGATAGGCATCATTCTTTCCAGGCTGTGACAATGTTGACTCCAAAGACTAAGTACCACTGAAGTTTCCTCATATGCAGTCTTGCATATGGAATTAGAAGAATGCAATAGACCATGAACCCCAAAGTTTGCAGTATTTGTCTTACAGACAGCAGGTTTTTGTGGCCACTTGAAGTAAGTTAACAAATGAATTTGCTTTTCTGGCATGAGGAAAGCCACCTGGGCAGTTGTATTCAAGCTTGCACACAGAAATGTAATCTGTTGAGAGGGTACCAGTTGTGATTTATTTTCGTTTATGGTGTACCCTAGACAACTTTGAACCCTTTTTACAAATGCCAGATGATTTATAAGTATGGCCTGGTTTTCTGCCTGCATTAGACAATCGTCCAGGTATGGATATATACATGAATATTGCTTTGTCTGCAAAATGCAATTACTGGAGCCAGGCACTTTCATAGGTTGGTACTAGGCTATCAGCCCTAGGGCCTATACAAGCCTAGCCATAACAATTCCCTGGCTATTTCTTCCCACACTATTTACTTCCCAGGACCCCTGTCTAGCAGGGCGACTGACGTGATCCCCGGGGTGAATTTCCTTTCTCCCATCCAATCATCAAGGTTCCTTTTGAAGAGGGTCAAAGAGGCACTCTGCTTGACATGTATGGGCAATCTATTCCAGAGATTGGGGAGTCTCTGGGTCAGGAACCTCTCTCTCCAGCATGTTTTGTTTATTGTGATGACAAGGAGCGTGTGTCTCTGAGGGATTGGGATTTCTTTAAGTGTAGCATGTCCAACAGTTCTGGGTTTGACATGGCCTTGTATGTTAAGCAGAGATCGCCTCTGAGTAGACTATATGCGACAAAAGTACAGCTGGAGTTTTTTTAAGGCTGTCAGCGTAGGGCATCTGCTTTAGGCCTGTGATTCTTTAAGTGAGGTATTTCTGCGGCCTTTCCAGTTGTTGCAGATGTCTTGAGAGGTACATACCAAACGGGGCGTTGTATTCTATAATGGGTCTAATGATGGATGAGTACAGTGGGACAATGACCTCCATTTTTCTGGATGAAAAGCCCTTAGTGATGGTGTGCCGCATAGAAGGATTTCCCGACTGTTGTGGCAATGTGGTTATAGAAGGTGAGACCTCTGTCCACCTGTGTCCCTAAGTCTCTTATCACACTTAACCAAGAAAAAACGTAGATCCACAAAGACCAAAAACAATTAAATCCAAGATGGGTAAAACGGAGGCAATAATTCAAATGCTGCTATTAGAAAATCCAAATTTATTCCACCACAGAAACTCGAAAAGTCACACAATATTGTCACACAGAACGTTAGCACAAGCGCTTTCGCTTACTTAACTCTTATCACACTTCCAGTGTTTAGTGTACTGCCACCTATATAGTAATTCACGGGTACATGTGTTTTCCCAAAGGGGATAACTAAACATTTCTTGGCATTGAGCTTGAGCCCATGGATCTGGCACCAAGCATCTGTTTCCGTAAGGCCTTTTTGTAGAGTATCCACATCATTTGGGGATTCAATAATGGCTCCAAGTTTGCAGTCATCTGCGAAGTTTGTTAGCCAGAGCCCCTGAGTGTTGGCTTGTACTTCAGAGAAGTAGATGCCAAACAAGAGCGATCCCAGGACTAAACCCAGAGGTACTCCACTTGTCACTTGCCTGGAGCTGGATTTGGAGTTGGCTACTTTTACAGTGTGGGTTCTATCAGTAAGCCAGTTAGCAACCCATTGGGTGACGTAAGGATTAAATGCCCAGCTTAGTAAATTTATCTATGATTCCAGAGTGGGGGATGGTGTCAAAGGCCTTGGCAACGTCTAAATAGGCTGTGTGGACCACCTTACCCTTGTCCATGGCTCTGGAGACTGATTCGAAGAAGTTAATCAGGTTCAAGAGACAAGATCGGCCCTTCACGAACCCAAACTGGGTGGGGTCCAGTGTTTGAAGGTTACCAATGTCTTTGTTTATAAGTGCCATGATAATAAGCTCCATGGCCTTGCAGATAAGGCTCGTCAGACTGATGGGATGGTAGTGTCTGGGATCCAAGGTGGATCCCCCCTTGTGGAGTGGGATAACTGTAGCTCTGCACCACTCAGTGGGCACGAAATCTGAGGTGAGGCAATGATTAAACATGACACTTAGGTGAGGTGCCAGTTCATATTGTAGTTCATGTAGTACACAGCCCGGGACGGCATCTGGTCCCATGGATGCTGTATTCTTAGTTTTGGAGAGTGCGTTTTTTTTTACCTGTGTGGCCATTGTTACCGGAATTTGGCAATATTCCGGTACTGAGATGGGCCATTTATAGGGTGAGAGGGGGATGAAGTTGGCACTGAATCGATCTGCCAGGCAATATCCGTGGGATCAGTATATTTAATGTCATTCTGTTTTAGCTCAGAGCAGAACTGAGCATTGCCATTTAGATTCTTGACATAGTTATAGAATGCCTTGTGGTTGTCTTTGGAATCTTTGACAATGTTATTTTCGTAACTAACTTTGTGAATACCCGGGGCACACTAGACAAGCCAAAGGGCAGTGTAGAGAACTGATAATGCAAGCAGCCTGCTTTGAAGCGTAGGTATCTTCTGCAAGATTCCCTGATTGAGATATGCAGGTAAGCTTCTTTGAAATCTAGAGCTGCCAACCAAGCATCTTTGCCTAGCATAGGAAATAACTGGTGAAGAGTCAGCATCTTGAATTTTGGAATGTGTAGAAAGGTGTTTAGAGCAGACAGGCCCGAAATTGTATGCCATGATTGGTCTTTTCTGGGTACCAAGAAAAGCCTGGAATAGAAACCTTGGCCCTTTTCCTCTTCTGGTACCGGTTGAATAGCCCCCATGTTTAAGAGGGAAAGTACTTGTTTCTGAGCCACTGCCCACTGATTTGGGGGCAGGTCTGGCCACCAGTTTGGTGTTGGCCAAGTGTGGAAATGAAATCTGTATCCCTGGGACACTACATTTAAAACCCATTTGTCCTGGGTTACGAGTTCCCAGTTTTTTGCATGAAGAGCAATCTCCCCCCCCCAAAGGGGCGGCTAAAAGCTAACTGCTTGGTAATCTTAAAGGAAAGTCATTGAGACTGTTAACCATAGGGGGGTGTCTTGTTATTTCCAGATTTGGAAGTGGAGGCCCCCCATTGCTTAGTTCTGAGAGTCCCTTGGGACTGAAACCTGGTGTGTCTGGGTTTGGCTTGAGTGGATCTGGAAGGAGCTGGAAAAGACCAATTCTTAGTAGGCCAGTGCCTACTAAATCTTGGAGGTTGCACTTGTAAGAAATCTTTTACAGTTTGCATAGATTTAGCTCCATCTTCCATCTTTTTTAGAACTTCTTCAGCCTTATTGCCAAACAGGCGGTCCTGATTTAAAAGAGCATCCAACAATTTTGCTTTAACATGATCAGGCAGAGATTGCTCCTTAAGCCAAGCATGCCTTTCTAAGCACAGACCCAGTAACAGCAGCCCTGCAAGAGGCCTCTAAAGAATCAAAACCACATTGCAAAGTATGTTTTCCAACGTGTTCAGCAGAATGCAATAAATCCTGTAAATCTTTATTTTCCACACAGTCAGAAATCAACATCATTTTCTGTTTGAGCAGTCCCATAATACGCTGTTAATATTTTAGCATATAAAATTGGCAGTTTAAAGCCCTGATTGCCAAGGTGGCAGAAGTATAAACCTTTTTACCCCATCTATCCAGTGCCCTGGAGTCTCTAACAGAAAGGGTAGGATTTTTAGCAGTAGAAGCCTTAATGCCCTTGGGCCCCAGAGAAATGTTTTCTGGATCAGCAAAAAGAGTTTTGAAAAGGAACTTGTGGGACTCAGGAAACCTGTAGTATCTGTCAGGTTTACTGGGAGCAGGAGGCAGAAAATTAGGGGCCATACTGGATTCCGAAAACACATCAACAATGTCTAGTACAGGAGATATAGCCAAAGGCCTATGCCTGAGGTAGAAGGAAATCTCTAAGCCTATTTTTATATTCAGAAAATTCCTGACTTTCCCAGTGGAAATGATCCCTTAAGGTATGTAAAGTTTCCCCAAAAGAAAAGTCCTCGGGGGGTGGGGGGCAGAGGGAATGGAATCCTCTGCATCAGAATCCTCATCAGTAGATATGGACAAATCTAGGTCATTGGAAGAATTACAAGAACCAGAGTCCTGATCAGAAGATTCATAGTCAAGCTCAGTCCTAGGACTCTTAGAAGAGGGGGGTTGACTACCACTGATTAGAGTAATAAGATCTTCGACCATTTAGATAATTTGTTTTTTAGGCATAGGGGCCTGAACATGTGGCCTGGGCATAGTTTTTTTTAAACATAGATCGAGATTTAGGCCTTAGAATAGAAGGAAGAGTTGGTTTAATATGCAAGTCTGTAGGCCTGAATACACCCTCAGAAGCCGAAGCCTGCACAGCGGCTCCAGACCCATCCAAGGTAGAGACATCCGCAGGTACAATAGGTGAAGCATCGCGCGGCATACAAAACTCCGAATGGGTCTCAGAAGAGGCCTGCGAGTCAGAAGTAGCAGGTATCAGGGGCTGCAAAAGCACCTCACAGAGTACCGGTGAACTGACGACTGGCTTAGAAGCATAGTCAGCAGTTTTGGACCTCGGCGGCCTGTCTTTTTTATTTGCGTTTTTTCAGAATTCCGGTAGTCGGATGGCTAATAGAAGTAATTTCTGGATAATTAAACTGAGGACCGAAATATTTACAGGCAAAAATGTACAGACGATGGATAGTGCGCTGATTAAATAAAGCACAAAACCAACAGCAAGGTCGGTCGTGGTCAGGGCCTATACAAGGAATACAGTACAAATGAAAATCTTTATGAGGTATTTGCTTTCCACAAGTAATGCAATTCTAAACTTTTACTGACATCGGTAAGGAGCAAGAAAAAGTTTCCCCAATGTGGTACTTAGCTTTAAGTTGAAGACTTTGGTTCTGAAACTCGAAAATGAAAATTTCAGAAGTCAGCCGACTGGCACTTGCGAACTGCTTCTTTCCCGCACGGCAAGAAAGACTGATGTAATGGCATCGGCTGCATGTTTTATACCCCTAAAGACCTGACGTCATGGAAGAAGGGACAGCAACTGACGCAGGACCCAAGACTTTGTTAATCAGGCCGACTGAGGGCAACCTGCCAGCAGATTACCCAAATGTAATGACTGCAACAGTGAAACATGAACATCATCCAGGACTGCAACAGTGAATACACTTCAAAATCTACATTTCTGGTAAGTGTACACAACTGTACTAGGTTCTTTGTGTTTCACTGTTGCAGTAATCACATTTGCGTTGATTCCCAAAGCTGAGGAAGGGTGGAGGCAGTCAAAAAGTGTTAGGGCTGGCTGGCAGGCCTTGTAAGACTGCTGGAGCAAATCCAACCCTGGAGTTAGAAAAATATAGGTAAGTGGTAATGCTTGGTGAAGGTGTGTACAGAAAGTACAGTTGTGTACACTTAGCATAAATATAGATGTTTGAGTTTATTCACTGCTGCAGTCATCGCATTTGGGTTATTTGACTGCAGTGGCCCTCAGTCGGCCTGATTAACAAAGTCTTGAGTCCTGCATCAGTTGTTGTCTCTTCTTCCGTGATGTCAGGTCATCAGGGGCATAAAACAAGTAGTTATGTACTCACCCATAACGTTCGATGTATGTAGTCCATCTCATTCTTACCCGTGGGTTCGGAGCCGAATATCGGCTCCGACTCAGCCGATTTTACTAGCTCGAAGTCTTTCATTGGCTGGGCTAAGCGGGTATCCCATGGTGCACTGCTCCATATCCCCAGATCTAGTTTGCTGCAAAAAGTACAGTTTTGTACCTACCATAAATGTAGATGTTCGAAGATCCACATTGCTGCAGTCCTAACACTTGGGTAGTCCGCTGTCCCAGTCGGCCCGAATACCAAAGTATAAGGCTGACGTCGGTCAAGGCGCATTTGTCTGACATCAGGACGTCAGGGAACAAATGCGCATGACCGACGTCATATCCTCAGTCTTTTCTTGCCCCAGATGTCAGAAGACCCTAAAAAGATAAGGCCAAAACCAAAAAACACCAAACACTCCTGTACCTAATACATATACAATATATACAAATTTACAAAAATAGAACCCCACCCACACAACCACCCCTAAACACAGAGGGGAAGGAGGGAGGGTTGGACTGCAGCAATGTGGATCTTGAACATCTACATTTATGGTAGGTACAAAACTGTACTATGTTCTTCATCCCACATTGCTGCAGTCCTAACACTTGGGTAGAATCCCAAAGCAGAGGTAAGGGAGGATGGCTAAACTATAATGAAGCAGGAGCTGCCAAATGCCCTGCAACACAGCAGTGGCAAAACCAGCCCTGGATTTAGAATAGAGAGGAAGGCGGTAATGCTTGGAGAAAGTATGCACTGAACTCCAAGTAGCTGCCTCCAAAATATCCTTAGTTGCCACCCCTTAGAAATGCTGTTGAAGTGGCAGTAGCCCTAGTGGAATGAGGCCTAATCCCAGCTGGAATCTCCTTGCCATGATGGGAATAACAGAATGCAATGCAAAACCCAATCCACTTAGATATAGTTTGTTTTGACACAGGCTTGCCCTGAGAACTCAAAGCAAAAGAAACAAACAACTGCTGAGACTGCCTAAAATCCCTAGTCCTGCTTAAATAATAACGCAACTGCCTGTGTATATCTAAAGTGTGCAAAATCTTTTCCCCCCCTATTTTGGGGATCTGCATAAAAAGTAGGCAAATGAATAGTTTGGTTTAAAGCCACACTAGAAACCACCTTAGGCATAAAGGAAGGATTAGTACGTAATGATACCCTATCCTTATGGAAAATCAAAAGGCTCAACCGCCATAAGGGCCTGCAATTCAGAAACCCTTCTTGCAGAAGTAATGGCCAACAAAAGCAGTCTTCCATGACAAGTATTTCAATTCAGCAGTAGCAGGCTCAAAAGGTTGTAGAGTAAGTTTCTCCAACACAAAATTGAGATCCCAAGCAGGAGTAGGAGCTCACGGGGGTCTTATATTCTTTGCCCTCTAAGAAATTGCTTGAACAAAGGATGAGAAAACAATGGTGGGTCACAATCATAGTGAGCTGAAATTGCTGCAGCATGAATCTTAATGGAAGAGAAAGACAAACCTTTGTCCAATAACTCAGTAAGATATTGAAGAGCCACACTCAAATTAGGCTCAGAAACATCCAAATCCTTTGCTGCACTCCAAAATAAAAATCTCTTCCATTTTTCTGCATACACTTTACGTGTACTAGGTCTTCTGGCTTCCATAATCACATTAAAAACTTGTTGAGGAAGTTGAGACCTGCTGTGGTTCAAAACAGAATATGCCAGGCTGTTAGATGAAGAGAGTGAAGCTTGACATTGAGTAGATGACCGTCCCTCTGAGACAAAAGGTGTGGAATTAAAGGTAAAGGCCATGGAGGCTTCCTTACCAGATTCCTCAGTAATGGGTACCAGTGTTGCCGAGACCAATCTGGAGCTATCAAAATCATCCTTGGCTTGTCTTGTCTGACCTTTAGGAGTACCTTTGGGAGGAGAGGCAGAGGTGGAAAGGCATACACATGAAGATTTTCCCAACTGAGCGAAAGAGCATCCACTTTCCAAGCTGTGTGATGAAACCTTTTCGTGCAAAACTTTGGCAGCTGGTGGTTTAGTGGAGAAGCGAACAGATCTATGTCTGGAGTTCCCCATGACACTGTCAATATTCGAAATACATGAAGATCCAGTTTCCACTCGTGGGGATCCATGATTTGCCTGCTTAACACATCTGCTAAGGAGTTCTGTGCTCCTGGCAGAAACCTTGCCTGAAGATTTAGCTGCAAGCTGGGCGCAGTCTCCCACAAAATCATTGCTTGCCTGCATAGAGGATAAGAATGTGTTCCCCCTTGCTTGTTGATGTACCACATGACAGTTGTGTTGTCTGTTAGAATCAACACCTGCCCTGGAAGAAGTAACTCCTTGAAAGCCATTAATGCAAACTGGACTGCTAACATCTCCTTCATGTTGATATGTAGATGCTGTAGTCTGGCAGGCCACTTGTCTTGTATCCACTTTCCATTCAGATGAGCTCCCCAAGCTATGTCTGAGGCATCTGTCGTTAGAATCTGACTCGCCTCTGGCCGGGTCACAGAGAGTCCCTTGTTTAGGTGACATTCCTGAGCCCACCACAAAAATTCCTTTTGAATGCAAGGTATTATTGGAATGACAGTGTCCAAATCCTGGCAGTGCTGTGTCCATACATTTTTAGATACCATTGCAGCTTCCTCATATGCAGTTTGGCATTGGGAAGCACCAGAATACAAGATGCCATGAACCCTAAGGCTTGAAGGACTGTCCTTGCAGTCAGCCCGGACTGAAGAGATAGTTGATGAAAGTAAAGGGAAAGATTCTTTTGTTTGTCCGGGGTTAAAAAGGCCATCTGGGCTGCTGTATTCAGTCTCACACCCAGAAAGCACATGTCTTGAGAGGGTACTAGACTGGACTTTATTTCGTTCACAGAATACCCCAGGCATCTTAGCACTGCTATCACATAAGTCAGATGCTGAAGAAGCTCGTCCTTTTCTTGAGCCAGAATCAGACAGTCGTCCAAGTAAGGATAGATTTGTATTCCTTTTAGCCTGAAGAAAGCTATGACTGGAGCCAGAACTTTGTGAATACTCTGGGCAGTAGATAAGCCAAAGGGCAATGCAGAGAACTGATAATGGGAATTCCCAGCTCGAAACGCAGATACTTCCTGCAACTGAGTCTGATAGGCACATGAAGGTAAGCCTCCTTGAGATCTAAAGTTACCATCCAGTGATCTTTGCCCAGCAGAGGTAAAAGCTGTTGTAACGTTAACATTTTGAACTTGGGAATGTCCAGATAAGTGTTGAGGATAGACAAATCCAAAATTGGTCTCCACGTGTTCCCCTTTTTGGTACTAGGAACAGGCGAGAATAAAATCCTAGGCCCCTTTCTGGCACAGGAACCGGCTGAATGGCCCCTATCAGGAGTAACAGAGAAATTTGCTTGTGAGCCTCTTTTCTTTGTATAGGAGGAATGTCTGGCATGCCTTTGAAAGGAGGCAAGGTATGGAAATAAAACCTGTAACCGTGGTGAACGATATCCAATACCCATCTGTCTTGGGTAATAACACTCCAATTTTCTTTGAAAAGTGCCAGCCTTCCTCCCAAAGGTGCTGCCAGGCGAGAAGGCTCTGGCAGCTGAAAAGGCAGGTCATTGGGTCTGCTTACGAAAGGACTGACCCCTGCCCTCACCAGAAGACTGGGCAGGTGAACTCCTGTTCTAGGCCTAAAAGAACCTTGAGCTCTGCCCCTACCACGTCTAGATCTACCCCTAGACTGAGAATCATAAGAAGGATATGTCCACCCCTTAGTAGGCCAATTTCTACTAAACTTGGAGGCTGAACCTGCAAAAAATCTTTAACAGTCTGCATAGACTTAGCCTTGTCCTCCATTTTCTTTAAAACTGCTTCCACAGGCGAACCAAATAACACATCAGATTGTAAAGGAGCATCTAAAATCCTTGTCTTTACATGCTCAGCTAAATACTGATCCCTCAGCCAGGCGTGCCTGCGAAGAACAGAACCAGTGGCTGCCACCCTCGAAGAGGCCTGTACAGCATCAAAACCACATTGCAAGGAATGCTTACCCACCTGTTCAGAAACATGAACTGAATCCTGCAACTCTTTACACTCAATACCTTCCGCCAGAGCATCTACCTTAGACTTAAATTGTGTAAGGAGATAATTTTGGTATTTCAACATGTGAAACTGGCAATTCAAAGCCCTCATGGCTAAAGTGGAAGAAGTATACACCTTCTTTCCCCATCTATCCAAAGCCCTAGCCTCTTTATCAGAAGGAACAGGATTTTTAACAACAGAAGCCTTAACACCTTTAGGGCCCTGAGAAACAGTTTCTGGGTCTGCCCTAGGACTCTTAAAAAGATACTTATGAGCTTCAGGTACCCTATAATACCTATCCGGTTTAACTGGGGCAGGAGGCAAAGAATCAGGGTTCAGGGAAGCCTCTGCAAAAACATCTTCTACCACATCCAGAACAGGATGTATAGCCAAAGGCCTATGCTGGGGTAGAAACAAAAATTCCCTAAGCCTTTTCCTGGAATCAGAGAAATCTTGACCTTCCCATTTAAAATGCTCCCTCATGGAATGAAGAGTCTCTGAAAAAGAAAAATCCTCAGGAGGAGAAGCCGAAGGAGTAGAATCATCTACATCAGAATCAGAATAAGGAGGATACTCCTGCAAGTCTTCAGCCGAAGACTCAGAAGCCTCCGAACACTGATTAAAACTCTCAAGCTCAGGTTCCACCCTGGGCCTCTTATCAGGGGGGGGCATAGAACCTCTAATCATAGTAATCAAATCTTCTGCCATTTTAAGCATATGTTTCTTAGGCAGAGACCCTGAAGAACTAGGAGACCCCACTGAAGTTAACCCTGGCCTGCCTCTAGAAGAAGCCTTGGAAACAGAAGGGGAGGGCCTAACCACCTTAGGAAGGGAGGGGAGAACAGCTACCTGAGAAGCCCCTTCAGCCTGGCCTATCTCCTGAGAGGACACATCTTGTAACAGTAAAGTCTCTCCCTGAGAATCCAAAGGAACTTCTGGTAGAACCACCGGCTCCACCGAGCCCTCTAAAGAACCGGCGTCCGGGACAGGCGGTTCTTCCAACCTAAACTTTGCTGCTTTGTCCTTGCGCTTTTAGGCGAAGCGGCGCCGGAGCATCCGGCGGCATGTTATAATTACACGCTTCCCAAAACTAACCTGGCACAATCTAATCTTCTCTTAATAGTGCGTTTGTTAAATCTAGCACAAGAGCGACAGCCAACAACATCGTGCTCAGGCCCTAAGCAAGGTATACACAAGGTATGGTAATCCCTATGAGGTATCTGTTTCCCACAAGAAATACAGTTATTCACTTTTTCTGACATCCGGTTAAATACTGAGGCAAGAAAAAACCAAAATATTGCCCAACGGGGTACTTAGCCAACTTTGATTCGGTCTGAAACTCCGACTTCAGAAAATTTCAGAACGCCAACCTGCACTCGCAATACTGCTTCTGGACCATGCGGCAAAAAAGACTGAGGATATGACGTCGGTCATGCGCATTTGTACCCTGACGTCCTGATGTCAGACAAATGCGCCTTGACCGACGACAGCCTTACACTTTGGTATTCGGGCCGACTGGGACAGCGGACTACCCAAGTGTTAGGACTGCAGCAATGTGGGATGAAGAACATCTCATTTGTACTCCATGCACACCTCACATCCAGGAAAGAATAAGCTAAGCAAGGGAACTCTGCAGATAACAACCTAACCTCCAAATCCTCCAGGAAGGGGGAAGGTGGGAGGGTAAGAAAGAATTTGAGGCGAGATGGACTACATACATCGAACGTTATGGTGAGTACACAACTTCTTGATGTTAAGTAGTCCTATCTAGCCTACATTCTTACCCGTGGGACAGCGTCCCTAGCAGCTACATCCTGGGTGGCTAATAGGAAAATACTCCTGAGAACTGTGGAGCCAAAGGAAGACCTGCCCCTGGAGACCACATCCAAATTGTAATGAGAAACAAAAGTGTGAGGAGAAGCCCAAGTAGCTGCAGCACATAAATCATCCATTGACAAACTGGCTTGATAACCTGTGGATGTGGAAACAGCCCAAGTATAGTAAGCCTTGACCGGAAAAGGCAGATCTTTACCTCCTGCTTGATATATGAAAGAGATACAACTAGATATCCATCTAGACAGAGTGACCCTGGAGACCGGAGAACCCATTCGGTTTTCCGAAAAGGAAACAAAAAGTTGGTCAGACGTCCAGATATCTTTTGTTCGTTGTAGAGAGAAGCGTAATTGTCTGTGTACATCCAACTGGTGAAATCTAAATTCGACCTTGTTAGAAAAGTGGGGAAAGAAAACAGGCAGCTCAATGGATTGATTTAGGTTAGACATGGAAGCCACTTTAGTAAGGAACGAAGGGTTTGGTCTAAGAGAGACCCTGTCTTTATGGAAGATTAAATATGTAGGTTTGACAGAGAGGGCTTGAATTTCTGAAACTCCCCTTGTTGAAGTGACTGCTGTTAAGAAGGCTGTTTTCCAGGTCAAGAATTTCAATTCGCAGGTAGCTGCAGGCTCGAAAAGTGGTAAAGTAAGGGCTTGTAGAACAAAATTGAGATCTCAGGGGATGATTGGTTCAGACACTGGGAGACGGAGCAACAGAGTACCCTTCAGGAACGCCTTGCATAGTCTATGCGCCATTGAGACTAGACTCATTCGCTACATGGAAATTAGAGATCGCTGCCAGTTGAACTTCGATGGTGGTTGATGCGGAACCCTGATGGAAAAGCATAGATAAAAACTCCAGGAATGAAGCGATTAGAGCTGTGTAAGGATCAATGCCTCTGGTGTGTGCCCAGATAGAAAACCTTTCCCATTTACTAGAATAAATCTTTCTAGTGGATGGTTTATGAGAAGACGATAATATATAGATCACTTCTGGTGAAAACTTATGAAGTCTGACTAATGATGGAAGTGGAGTAGCCAGGCTGTCAACCCGAGGGTCATCAGGGAGGGGTGGAACTGTCCCGACATGTGTGTCAGAAATCTGGTTGAGGGTCCAGAGTCCAAGGAGTATCCACAATGAATTGCTGAAGAAAGGGAAACAAACTTGGCGAGGCCAGTGTGGGGCAATCAGAATGATTCTGCTTCCCAATGATTGCACTTTCTGAATCAGCTTTGACAGCAGGGGAAATGGCGGGAAAGCACAAAGCAGACCGGAGGGCCAATCGTGAACCATAGCGTCCTTGGGTGACTCCTTCTGTGGGTGAATCAGTGTTAAGTAGGTGCTGCATTTCGCATTGAGGAGGCTGACAAAAAGGTCGCAGCAAGGCTGACTCCATCTGTTGAAGATTCGCTCTGCAACGAGGCGATTCATGGACCACTCGTAAGGATTCAGAATAGCTCTGCTTAGCCTGTCCGCAATCACGTTGGACTTCCCCGGAATGTGCAATGCCACCAGAAACCGTTGGGAAGTTACTGCCCAATGCCACACTCGCATGGCCTCTCTGCACAGAGGGTAAGACCTGGTTCCCCTTTGCGTGTTTAGATACCACACTACTGACATGTTGACTCAGTGTATCGCAATGGTCCCTAAAGGAAGAACACTCTGAAGTGCCTGCAACGCAAGTAGCACTGCTCTCATTCTCTAGGAGGTTCATATGCAGATGTATCTAGTGTTCTTGCCATGTGCCTTGGACTGTCCTGCCAAGATAACCCCCCACCCCATCTGGGAGGCGTCCGTGGTCACCCTGGCAACTGGGATGGGTGGAACAAAGGGTTTTCCCCATCCAAACTGTTGGTGCACAGCCACCAACCGAGGTACTGCTTGCATCTGTCCATGAGCAAGATGGGATAAGACAGTGGAAATCTTTGGAGAGACCACAGAACAAAGAGGAGCCAGTGGAGAATTCTCATGTGCAATCTCGCTAAAGGGACCAACATGATTGTTGCTGCCATGGTCCGTAGGAGCTGGAGAACCCATCTGGCCTTCGCTTGTCTCAAGGGAATCAGCATGTGTATCTGTTGCTGTAAGACTCTGATCCTTTCCTGCGGTAAAAATGCTTGCAATCGAATGGTGTCTAATTCTGCTCCTATAAAGGTGACATGCTGCAAGGGTATTAAAGCAGATTTTTCTCAATTTACTGATTTACCCAGCTGGTGACAGAGTGATGGTAGTGTCCCTGGTCTGAACTAGTTGATGCCTGGTGGGAGTGGTAAGGAGCGAGTCGTCCAGATAAGGAAACACCTGAAATCCCTGACGTCTCAAGTGAGCCGTCACCACCGCCATACACTTGGTGAACACCCTGGGGGCTGTGGTGAGACCAAAGGGCAGGGCTCGAAACTGGTAATGACTGGCTCCCAGCCAGAAGCGTAGGTGACTCCTGGATGCCCTGTCCATTTTCACATGGTAGTAAGCATCCTTGAGGTCGACAGAACACATCCATACCTCCTCTCCCAACAATGGGAGAATCGATTGTAGTGTGACCATACGGAACTTGGACTTGTGTACATAGCTGTGCAGTTGGCTGAGATCTAGTATGGGTCTCAGGTCCCCTGTTCTTTTCGGCACCAAAAAGAATCTTAAGTCCCCAATCTGATTTGGTCTGAGGGGACACGCTGGAGGCCTCCTTTTTCTAGCAAGCTGTGAGACCTCTGAGGCTGCATGATCCCTTTGACTGGGTGGTACGTCTGGGATATTCCTGACTGGTGGGGGTTCTGAAGAAAATGGAATGAGGTAACCTCCGGAAATTATGCGTAATACCCATCGGTCCTGGGTAATGTTTTCCCAGGCTTCCGGGTATAAGGAAATTCGACCCCTAACTGGCTCCGGATAAGCGCAATCAGGCACACCCTCAGGAATGAGAGTACTTGACAGCCACGAAAGGAATCGCAGTCTCCCGAGTTGCAGGGGCCCCCTCTGCCTCTGGGGCGACGTCTCCATGGATAAACCCCCCTCCCCTGCCTCTGGAGGGGGGTTCACTTTGTGTGGCAGGAAAAAAACCTCTGATTTCTTGAAACACATCCCCGCCGCGGCTGGGCGCCCCTTGCTGATGGAGAAGGGGAA